>NW_007087850.1:35444-38915 GCF_000164805.1 Carlito syrichta
CCCAGACTGGAGTGCAGTGGCTGCTCCCGGCCACCGCAGCCTCAACCTGCTGCAGCCTTGTCTTTTGACGTTTTAATAGAGACAGGGTCCCGCTCTGTTGCCCAGGCTGGTTCAAACTCCTGGCCTCAGGCAGTTCCCGGCTCGGTCTCCCAAAGAGCTTGGGTTGAAGATGGGAGCCACCGTGGCCAGCCAGTCTCTTCAGCCTAGAGCTGGTTGAGAGTCATGCCTGGGCTCCAAAGGCCTCCGAGCGTGCTGGGTTTTCTAGAACTCCCCAGGCCTTTCTCACTGAGCCTCGCCAGGCAGAAGCGGCCAGAGAAGGGAGACCCCGGCATCCCTGAGTCCTAGGGCTTCTCTCCCAGCCCCTGCCCCACGTGAAGCAGAGGGCATCCTGGGGAGGCCAGGCTGGTACAGAAGTCCTGGAGGGCACAGTGGGCAGAGTGTGGCCCCCGCCCGTCTCTCCAGCCTCAGTTTCACCTTGCTCTCTGTCAAGCCCAGAGGAGACGCCTGCCAGGTGTGTGTTGGTCCGAACCTGGCGTGCGTGCCACTACCTCACATCCTGGGGAGGCCCGGTGGCTCCTGGGGTTTGGTCCCCAGGTTTGCTGCGAGGTGGCCTTGGGCAAGGCCCTGAGCGTCTGTTTGGGGCCACAGCCACGGGGCAAGGGGGACCAGTGGGCCAACTCGTCGTGGGTCCCCTGCGGGGCGTCCGGCCCAGCAGCAAAGACACTACAGGATGTGGGGAGAGATGGTCAAGGTGCTGCCGCGTCCCTGCTGGCCTCATCGGGTGTCACTTCTCCAGGGCATGTGCCAGGCACCAGTCCCGCTCGGACCCGCCTTTCCCACAGGGGGGCCGGGGTTGGGCGAGGGCCGGGGCCCAGCGATGAAGCCCTGGGGGGATCTGGTCAGGCGAGCGGCGACCTGCCTCTTCCTCCTTCCTGGAGCACCTCTGGCACTACATCGCGGCCTCATTCCCGCCCCAGTCATCTGGGGAATGAACTTCAGGCCTGAGAAGCCACGTCCGGCCCTGGCGACCTCCCACGCTGTACAGAGCCTGGTGGGCCCCGAGCATGCTGCTCCTGGTGGTTGTCACCAGAGCAGAGCTCCAGCCAGGGCGACCTCCAGAAGGCTCAGTCACACGCCAGCTCAGGGAAGGGCGTTCTGGCCTCCGGGCCGGTCCTCCATCTCCCACTATGATGTGCGTCCTGAGGGCAGAGGGGCCCGCAGACACCCTGCTCTCGGCCAGGGGTTCAAGTTTGGCTCTGCTCCGCACTGGGGTAAGAGAGGCTTCATCTTGCTGCCAGCCACCGTGGCCCCTTCCCGGCCAAGAGTCAGAGTGTCCATTTCTCCTTTCTTGCAACCCCAGGACGGTGGTTCCCTGGACCAGGTCTTGAAGGAAGCCAAAAGGATTCCTGAGGAGATCCTGGGGAAAGTCAGCATCGCGGTAAGTCCCTCGCGGGTTTCCTTGCTCGGCAAGGCCATTCTTGCATCTGCCTCTCCCACATGGGTTCCAGGAGCCTCTCGGGGCCTGTGGCGGGGGCTAGCGTGGTCCCACGAAGAGCGGCCAGAGCGGTGTCCACCGACCACAGGACTTTAGTGAGAGATGTCCCATCTGCTGAGTGAGATGTTGGCCCTTGGCCCTTGGGATTCTGTGCGCCCACGTCTGGGACCTTGTGGTTGAGGGCCGGCTCTGGGCGGACCGGAGGCCCCGCCCCCTCATGGAGGGGGTGGCAGAGCTGACTGGCAGCCGGTACTGGGCGGAGCTTGTCATGGGAAGGCGGGGCCTGGGCAGGATGCGGGCCCCAGGGCCTCCCCGACCTCCCCGCCCTCCCCCAACTGCTGGGGACCGGTATCTCTGCCACTGCGTCTGCAGCATGGCAGCTTAGAGAGCAGAGGGTCTCTGCTGCTTCTGAAAGCCTGCCCCCCTCCCGTGGGATGGCACATGGCCGCCTGGCACTCAGCACTCACATTTCAGTAGCGTTTCCATAGGCGTTTCAGGTAGCTGCTGTCACGTTGCTTGTTTCACTTCCCGGGACTGGCCCTTCAGGGTGCGGCGGGGTGGGATGGCCCCCAATCCTTTCCGGCCGGAGGGCCCATAGCACGGGCCCCAGGACCCACAAGCACCACCTGACGGTGCCTGTCGGGCTGATGGCCAGGTACTCGGACCCTGAGTCTCAGGGGACCTGGGCCACTTACCCTGTTAGCTCAGCCCCCTTCGCTCTGAGCAGGCAGGAGTAGCACTCATCGTGCGGGCACGGCCGTGGGAGCTCGCGGGCGCTGTGCCAAGGGCCGGTGCCGCCCGCCTCGCTCTTCCCCCCCGGGCCAGCCTTCCGCCACATGCCCCTTGCTCAGGCCGACCCGGGGCCTGGCCCTCGCGGCCATGTCCCGCTGACCCTGTCCCGCTGACCCTGTCGTGCCCCCAGGTTCTCCGGGGCCTGGCGTACCTCCGGGAAAAGCACCAGATCATGCACCGAGGTAAGCGGGCGGGGCCCCGCGGGCCGGGGTGGGCCACACAAGACCAGCCTCCCCACCGCCTGACCGTCCCCAGACGTGAAGCCTTCCAACATCCTGGTCAACTCCCGCGGGGAGATCAAGCTGTGTGACTTCGGGGTGAGCGGCCAGCTGATCGACTCCATGGCCAACTCCTTCGTGGGCACGCGCTCCTACATGTCGGTGAGTGGCCGCGTCCCACAGCCCGGGCGCACGCGCCTCCTGCCACCAGGGCGGCCCCTCCACCAGGGGTCCAGGAAGCCCACGCTGCCCAGCGCCTACATTTCATCTGCTGGAATTCTCGTTTCCACCCTGGCCCACTTAGGGTGTCTGTCTCTCTGGCGGTGCCTACCTGGTCCCTTTCTACGGGTGGTAAAAAGCCAGTCAGAGCCTGGACAGCTTCGTGAGACCCCACTCCTAAAAAAGCAATTAAAATGAGCTGCTCAGCCTTAGATCAGGCTGAAAGAAAAAAAAATGAGCTGAGCATGGTGGTGTGTGCTACTTGGGAGGTTGAGGCTGGTGGATCGCTTCAGCCCAGGAGGTTGAGGCTGCAGTGAGCTGTGATCACACCACACTGCAGTCCAGCCTGAGTGACAGCCAGACCTTGTCTCCAAAAAATTAAATTAAATTAAATTCCAAGGCTGGGTGCTATGGCTCATGCCTGTAATCTCAGCACTTTGGGAGGTGGAGGCTGGACAGTCGCTTGAGGCCAGGAGTTCAAGACCAGCCTGAGCAACATAACAAGACCTCATCTCTACAAAAGATTAAAAAGTGAGCTGGGCTCGGTGGCTCAGCCTGTAATCCCGTGCCTTTGGGAGGCTGAGGTGAGTGGATGACCTGAGCCCGCGGGTTGGTGACCTGCCTGGGCAGGCGAGACCTCATCTCTACAATAAAATCAAAAAATTAGCCAGAAGCCGGGCTCAGTAGCTCAGCCTCTAATCCCGCGCCTTTGGGAGGCTGAGGTGAGTGGATGGCCTGAGCCCGCGG
>NW_007087850.1:39529-42564 GCF_000164805.1 Carlito syrichta
GGGGGGCCTGCTCGGTGCCCGTGTTCCGTGAAGGAGGGGGCCAGGGCTGCAGCAGGGCGGGGCAGGCCAGCCCGGCCAGCCCCGCCTTCCCTGCTCTCTTCCAGCCGGAGCGCTTGCAGGGCACACACTACTCGGTGCAGTCGGACATCTGGAGCATGGGCCTGTCCCTGGTGGAGCTGTCCATCGGGAGGTACCCCATCCCCCCGCCCGACGCCAAGGAGCTGGAGGCCATGTTTGGCCGGCCCGTGGTCGACGGGGCAGAAGGAGAGCCTCACAGCATCTCGCCTCGGCCGAGACCCCCCGGACGCCCCATCAGTGGTAGGGCCCCGTCGGCCACTTCCGGTCTGCGCGGGCAGCGGCCTGTGTGGGGACTGCTGTTCCCGGGACGGCAGCTGCCACCCCCTGGCCCCTTCTGGTACCACCTGTCCCCTGATGGCACGGGCCGCGGTCAGCAGTCCTCAGATGTCCTGGGGTTTCTGGGGACAGAGCTGGACGCAGCGAGCGCCCCAAGCCCGTTGGTCCGGGGCAGCTGCGCCTGTTGCTGCCAGTGGGAAGGATCGGGAGCCGCAGCCGCAGCCAGGCCTGGTGGGGCAGCTTTGCCAGCATTTTATCACAGAAATGCCCAGACATCCAGGAGAGCAGGAAGACTGGCCCAGCCATCGCCCCCGTCCCTACTGCCCAGAAAGTGCCCACGACCCGCTCCCACGGTGGGGCCCAGCTGTCCTGGGAGCCCTGGTGTAGGGAAGCCCTGACCTGACTCTCGTAGTTGGCCTGCTGGCCTCGGCCCCACACAGCCAGGGCGGGAGTGGAGGGCCCCGGGCCCCGGGGGACAGCTGGACTCACAGAGAATAGTCCGGGCTCAGAGCAGCGCCCATGAGGAGCGCTCCTGGCGCCAGACGTCCAGGGGACGCTTCCGCCACATGGGGACAGTGCAGGGCCGGGTCCCCGCAGGGGAAGAACCACGGGCCGCCCCTGGTTCCTGGGACGTTGTTTTTTCTTAAGTCAGGAGACAGGAAGAGAGTCGGGCCGGAGCCTGAGTAGTGGTCTGTGGCTGGCTGGTTTGTTTTATAACAACGTTACCGAACTAGAATTCATGTGCCCTCTACTTTACTCATTTAAGGCGTGTGTTCCAGTGATTTCTAATTCTAGAACATTCCACCACCCCAAGTGAAAACCCCAGTTCCCCGCCCCCACCCCTGGCACCCACAAATCCATGTCCTAGCTCTGTGGACTGGCCTGTCCTGGACACTTCATAGAAATGGAGTCACACGCTGAATGTCTTTCTGTGTCTGGGTCTCTCACTGAGCGTCACATCCTCGGGGTCCCTCCATGCTGCAGTGTGTGTCAGGGTTCCCTCCCCTTTTCAGGCTGAGTGATGCTTTGCTGCATGGAGAGACCAGGCCATGTGTGCCCGTCCGCCCGTGAGCAGATGTCGGGTTGTCAGGCGGTGATTGTAATGGTCTCTTTGGGTCCGGTGTTTCCCGACAGTCAGACTGCTGGGGTTTTATCTCCTTCCGGGAAGAGCCCCCCCCGGGTCTTTGTCCTCAAGCCTGGCCACTCCAGCCTCAGGTCCTGGAAGGCGTGGAGGCCCGTCACCTCTTCCAGAAGCCTCCGCCCTGGTCCCGCCCCCGCCCGACGTGCCCATTTCTGGCCAGGACAGGAGGCAAAAGTCCAGCTGCCAAACCCAGATCTGCCAGCTGGTCTCGGACAGGGGTCAGCCACCCCAAGCCAGTTTCCCGTCCCGAGTGGCATTCCGAGCCTGTCGCTGTCACCGCCGGCAGCTCCGTGCAAGGTCACACTGCTGTCCTTACTTGCGGTCAGTGCCGTCCCTCCCCCGCCCTGCCAGGGAGCAGGGGGTGATGACTTTGGCACGGCCCCCAGGCAGCCCTGGGCCAAGTGTGTGACTTCTCAAAAAATGCTCCTGTTCCTCTTTGCTTTTTGTGTGTTTTTTTTTTGTTATTCACTAGAGGCTCAGGCACGAAGTCTCTTTCCCAAGGAGGTGTGTGCAGGAGCCAGGCTGGGAGTGTGGTCCTGTGTTCTGCATGCATTCCCCGGCTCCACTGGTGTGGGACGGTGACGCCGGCCGTGTTCAGCCTCTCAGCCCCGACCTCCAGCTCAAGCTCCTCCCATCTCACCTCGGTTTTCTGTCCTCTGTCTCCCGCCATGCAGGTCATGGGATGGACAGCCGGCCCGTGATGGCCATCTTCGAGCTGCTGGACTACATTGTCAATGAGGTTTGTATCTGATGTCACATTGGACTGTCCTGCCGGATGCATTTCCAAAAAGAAGAGAGCTCCCAGCACGACTGGATGTAACTGGACGGGGCGGGGGGGGGGAATCAGAGACACCCTTTTTTTTTTTTTTTTAAGTAGAAAGAAGTGGCTGGGTTCAGTGGCTCAACCTGTCATTCCCAGCACTTTGGGAGGCCGAGGAGAGTGGATTGCCTGAGCCTGGAGATTCAAGACCCACCTGGGCAACTTGGCAAGACCTCGTCTCTACAATAAATAAAAAATTAGCCGGGTGTGGTAACGCGAGCCGGTAGTTTTGGCTACTTGGAAGGCTGAAGCATGGAAGGATTGCCGGAGCCCAGCAGGTCGAGGCTGCGGTGGCTGTGAGCATGCCACTGCACTCCAGTCTGGGTGACAGAGTGAGACTCCAATTCAAAAAAAAACAAAAACCAAAGTAGAAAGAAGGAAAGTTTATTGTTCACCTTTCACAGATTGGAAAGGAGGCCAACACTCAGAGGCAAGACAGAGGTTAGATTAGAAAATATAGTTTAAAAGCCGGGCTCGGTGGCTCAGCCTGTAATCCCACGCCTTTGGGAGGCTGAGGTGAGTGGATTGCCTGAGCCGATGGGTTCAAGACCCACCCGGGCAGCGAGACCTCATCTCTACAATAAATCAAAAAATCAGCCAGGCGTGGTAGCGCATGCCTGTAACTCCTGCTACTCGGAAGGCTGAGGCGGAAGGATCGCTGGAGCCCAGCAGCAGGCGAGGCTGCGGTGGCCAGGAGTGGCCACTGCACTCCAGTCTGGG
>NW_007087850.1:42927-44587 GCF_000164805.1 Carlito syrichta
CTGCTGGGCCCCGGCGATCCTTCCGCCTCAGCCTTCCAAGTAGCTGGAACTGCAGGCGCGTACTACCTACCACATCTGGCTAATTTTTTTGATTTATTGTAGAGATGAGGTCTAGCCAAATTGCCCAGGTTGGTCTCGAACCAGAGGACTCAGGCAATCCACTCACCTCAGCCTCCCAAAGCGTGGGATTACAGGCTGAGCCACCGAGCCCGGCTGAGACCTTGTCTCTTAAAAAAAGCAAAAAAGTAAATTAGAGAGCGAGAAAGAGGAGATTCACCTCCCCAAGGTCACCCAGGCTGGAGTACAGTGATGTGATTATAGCTCACTGCAGCCTCGGCCTCCTGGGCTTAGGTCATCCTCCTACCAGGTAGGACTACGGACGCCACTGTACCCCGCTCATTTTTTGATTTTTTGTAGACACGGGATCTTACTGTATTGCCCAGGCTGGTCTGGAACTCCTAGGCTGAAGTGGCCCTCCCACCTCAGCCTCCCAAAGCACAGGGACTGCAGGTGTGAGTCACCACGCCTGGCCTAGAATCCTGTTTTCAGTGGGAGGTTCTCATGTAAAAATACATCCCTGCCTCTCTCCTGCAGACTCACCTCCTCCCCAAGGGGATTTTTTTTGTTTTGTTTTTTGTTTTTTTTGAGTCAGTGTTTCACTTCATCTCCCAGGCTGGAGTCAGTGGCACAATCATGGCTACCACAGCCTCCACCTGCTGGGCTCAGGCAGTCCTTCCACCACAGCCTCCAGAGTATCTGGAACTACAGGCTCTCACCACCACGCCTGGCTAACTTTTCTGATTTATTGTCGAGACGAGGTCTCGCCAAATTGCCCAGGCTGGCCTTGGATCCCTGGGCTCAGGCAGTCCTCTCGCCTCAGCCTCCCAGCGTGCTGGGATGACAGTTGTGAGCCTCCGCACCCAGCTCCGAGGGGATTTTTTAAATGAACATGAACCCAGAATTCTCACCTCAGCCTCCTCCCCGAGGACAGAGGGCGGCACGTGAGTTTGGGCCCAGGAGCCAGGCCACGGCCAGCTCTGTGGCCCAGTCTCAATCTGAGCACCTGGGAGCCCATGAACGTGAATGCGTGGACAGTCCCCCTCCCGTGGACAACGCTCAGGTGTGGCCCTAGTCCCTGGGAGCAGACTCTGAGCTCGCGGGAGAGACAGGGCAGACTCTAGGGGGTCTTTCCAGAGCGCACCCGTGAGTCCTGCTGGGGTGCTTCTCAGCCGCCGGTAGCAGGCCGTGTGTGTTCCCACGCATGGAGGAGTCGGCCAAGGCCCGAGCAGAGGCGGGACCTCCTCCGTTGCCGTCCGTGGGGCCGGGCGCAGGCCTGCACCCCAGGGCCCTCCCCTTCAGCCATGTCCCCAGGCAGGGCCGCCTCTCCGTGCCGTCTTGGGCTTCAGCGTGGCCCTCTGGAACCGGGCAGAGGAGTGAGGAAGCCAGGGTGCCTGCAGCACCGGGTTTGGCCAGGGTCGGGTGGCACGCTGACAGCAGCGGGCGGGGTGGCCCTGGTGACACAGCTCTTCCTGCAGCGGCAGCGACGCCCAGCTTGGCTGCACGTCCTCATCCCAGAGCGGGAAGGGCCTGACTCCACACCCCAGCAGCCCCTTGGCGCCCACCAGGGATGTGTGTGCTGGGCCAGGCTGCCCCGGGATTT
>NW_007087850.1:44607-46032 GCF_000164805.1 Carlito syrichta
TGCCAGTGCCACTCTGGAGAGGCAGGTGGTGCAGACCTCCAGACTCAAGAGGGGCCGGGTGTGGTGGCGCACACCCCCAATCCCAGCCCTTTGGGAGGCCAAGGCGGGAGGATTGCTTGAGGCCAGGAATTCCAGACCAGCCCGGGGAGCATGAGAAGACCTTATCTCTACAAAAAAATTTTAAAAATGAGCTGGGCGTGGTGGCGCGTACCTGTAGTCCAGCTACTTTGGAGGCTGAGGCAGGAGGATCACCTGAGCCTTGGTGGTCAAGACTAGTGAGTGGTGATCGTGCCACTGCACTCCAGCCTGGACAGCAGAGTGAGACCCCAGCTCAAAAGATAAAAATGAGCCAGGCATGATGGCATGCTCCCGTAGTGCCTGCTACTTGGGGACAGGGCCAAGCAGCCAACTGTGACCCCCACAGGGAGCCTCTCTGCGGAAGCCTGCTCTCCGGGGCACAGCCTAGGCGGGTGTTGAGGTGCCCAGGCCTGCTGGGAGGGCGACAGGTTGGCTGCCAAAGGGCCCCGAGAATGCACAGGCTGACCCCGCCGTCTGTTCTCTACAGCCCCCGCCCAAGCTGCCCAATGGCGTGTTCACTCCGGACTTCCAGGAGTTTGTAAATAAATGGTAAGGCGCTCTGCTCAGCCTCGGGGAGGTGGGGCCGAGGGCCGGGGTAGGGCTGGGCGCTCACACCCTGGCCGTGACCCAGATGCACGGTTCCTTCTCGCTCGTGGGTGGGGCCCGCTGCCAAGCCTGCCTGTCAGGAATCAGCCGAGTGGCAGGGTCGGGCGGGACACGGGAGCCCGCCAGGAAGCCGATGCCCTCTCCCTGGCTGCTGGGCTGCAGTCTCGGCCACCATCCTGGCCCAGGCCCAGAGCCAGCCGGACTTCCGGCTCAAGCCCCTGCCGTGCCATCTGCCCGGAGGAGGAGCGGTGTCTGCCTGGCTTCCCAGCCCACCAGCACAGCAGCCCGGGGACATGGGCCAGGAGGCAGGGGACACCCCTGTGGGGCCAGCCTGTCAGTCCAAGTGGACGCGGCCTCCGCTGTGCTCAGGGACTGCCACTCATGGCTGCCAGCGAGCCCCGGTGGCGAAGCTGCCCCAGGCCCTTTGCACGGCCTTCGGGCACCCGTGCGATGTTTTCATTCATGTGTGTTTTTATGTGACTTGGTGTCCAAGAACCACCGTCGAGCCTGTGCGCCGCTGCCTTTAGCCAGTTCTGCTTTTTTGAAGGAAAAAGCTCCATTTTGACATTTGGGCTCTCAAGCTTGGGGTTTTTGTTAGAAGTTTCAGCTGTGGTGGCTGCTGAGCGTCTGACCCCCGGGCGGGCAGGGGCTTCCCGCGGTACTTTCGTCTCTCTGCGGCTCCTTGCCCTCCACTCTCAGGTGTCCCGCTCCTGGCAGCGAGGGTGGGCGGCCTTTGTCCAG
>NW_007087850.1:46052-47496 GCF_000164805.1 Carlito syrichta
AGGAGCGACCCCGGGTTGCTGGGCGCCTCCCGAGTCCCGGGGCTCCGGCTTGGCTTTGCCCCCCCGGCCGCTCAGCCCTGGGCTCTTCGCACGTCGTGCCCTGGCATTCAGACTCGGGGGGCTGTCTCCCGGGAGCCCGTCGCCTCCCTCCCCTGCAGCCCCGGGAGGCCAGTCCTGTGTCCCACCCTTGAACTCGCCCCGTCGGTGCCCTCCAAGCGCGGCTCTCCCTAGGGCTCGACTGTCCCCTGCGGGGCCGGGCTTCCCGCATGAGCCCAGACCGACTGTGGCCTTGCGGGCCCTGGGGGCACCGTCACCCCGCCGCTTCCCGGGCCAGGCCTTCCCACCCCACGTCCAGCTGCAGGTCTGGGACGCTGGTCCCGGTGTCCGGCGTCCGGCCTCTCTGGCCCGCGGGGCGGCCGGAACAGCCCTTCACAGAGCAAGTCCCACCTCCCCTGCAGGGTCCCCCCCCCAGGACCTCTGCTCACGGCACCCTCCTCGCCCCCGGCAGCCGGCCGCCCCGTCCCGGTCTCACCTCAGCCCCTCCTCAGAGGCCTGGGCTGCTCTGTCTCATCTGAGCCCCGCGCCCCTCAGGTGCACTGACCGCCGTGCCCAGCGTGGGCACGGCTTGCTGTGGTCCTTGTGGAAAGCCGGACCAGAGCTCCTGTGGGAAGGGATCTGGTCCCTCAGTTTTTTCCGGAAGCCCCTGACTGGCCAATCCCAGTGGCACACCCGTGGTCCCAGGAGGCCGAGGCGGGAGGTCGCTTGAGGCCCGGAGTTGGAGACCAGCCTGGGCAACATGGACCTGGCCTCCAACAGTCCGTAAACAGAGGGCCGTGAGTGACGAAGTGGTGGCACGGCTGCTTTCCACCCGCTCCACAAGCCACCGGCGCTGTGGGGTGCCTCTGCCACCTGCCGGCCCACAGGGGCCGAGTTGGGCCCTTGGGTTTTCACCCACCCCGTCCTCGAGGACGGTGGGGACTGTCGCCAGGAGCAGCCCCTCAGCCCAGGGCGCCCTCGCGCCTCCCCAGCCCTTCCAGGCGAGGGGCTCGTGCTGTCCTGCAAGACACTGGGCGCGTGTGGCCGTGTCATGCGCGACAGGGAACCACAAGTCAAGAGTCTGCGTCTGAACCACACAGGCCACATTCCAGGGCTTGGGGCCGTCCAGGTCCGAGGTCCTCGTCCAGCTGGTGCCCCTGCCAAGGGACCCTGGGTCGTGTCTGTGAACATGTGTGGGCGTCACACCCAGGAGGCTTCTGGCCTGGAGCGGGTGGAGGCCGGGAACACGGCTCACACCCTGACGAGCCCAGGACGACGCAGCCCGATGT
Organism: Carlito syrichta; assembly: GCF_000164805.1. Taxonomy (NCBI): domain Eukaryota; kingdom Metazoa; phylum Chordata; class Mammalia; order Primates; family Tarsiidae; genus Carlito; species Carlito syrichta. The sequence continues at coordinate 47,378 of NW_007087850.1, forward strand.
CCGCAGTGCCCAGAGAGGGACCCAGGCTCGAGGGAGCGTGGACACTGACCCCCGGCAGCCCAGGCTGCCAGGCTGGCATCATTTCCATCCTGGCGGGGCGGAGCATCCCAGCCCTCCCA
>NW_007087851.1:0-696 GCF_000164805.1 Carlito syrichta
GACCCTGCCTTGGTCCTAGAGTTCCCAAAAGATGGTGGATTGGCTGAAAATTGGTCTCTGACTTTGGGAGTCTGAGGCTGGGGGCTGGAGACAGGGAGTTCGAGACCAGCATGGGTCACGTAGCAAGACTTCATCGCTCCCTGGAATGCAAACACTGGAGTTGCGTGTGGTAGCGCCTGTGGTCCCAGCTACACGGGAAGCTATGACCTCAGTCCCAGGCATTGCTTTGCATTGCCCTTGTGGACAGAACGTGTAAGTCCAGGCTGGCCACCATGGCTCACGGCCGTCAACCCCATGCCCTAGGAAGCAGAGGTGGGAGGCTGCTTGATCCCATGGGTCGCAGACCAACCTGGGTGACGTGGCCAGATTATGTCTCCGTGAGAGGTCCCAAAAATCGAGTCAGGAGTGGTGGCCCCCAGAGTGCTGGCTGCTCAGGACCTAAGCTGGGAGGACCACCCGAGCCCCAAAGGTCAAGGCCCCAGGAGCCACGATTGTGCCCCTGTGCCCCAGACTGCCCGATGGATCCTCCAGTGGCAAAAAAGACACCTCCCACGTGCATCAAGATGGGCGCCCACGGCTCTTCAAGGAAGGGTCTGCGTGGTTGGGGACTACTGTGTGATCTGGAGAGGCAGGAGCCCTCCCCCCACCCAAATGTGCTAGACCGGGTGACCGAAACTTGGGCTGGCCACAGCATTG
>NW_007087852.1:0-535 GCF_000164805.1 Carlito syrichta
CTCAAAAAAAAAAAAAAAGTGTTCACCTGTGTACCGTCTAAAATCATTTCCTGAGCCAACACCTACCCACTCTGGGAAAGCCTGGTCTGGGGAAGACAATCCAGCCTTGCTGTCACCACCTGGTGTGGTACCCTCTCCAGCCCTTAACTCTGACTTCAACTCAGACTCCCCTCTCTCCTCCTCCCTGACCCCGTACCCTTCTTCTGCAATAGCATGACTTTTCATGCTTTTCCATCTTCTGTTCTCTGTTCCTGAAAGTATCTTGACTCCCTCCCTGACCAGAAAATTCCTTCTTCCTCGTCATCAAACATTCCCTACGTTGTGAAGTTTTATTCGAACTTCATGCTGTTCAAACGGCAGCTTCAGGCTGGGCTCGGTGGCTCAGCCTGTCATTCCAGCACTTTGAGAGGACGAGGCGAGTGGATCGCCTGATCCCGCGGGTTCGAGACCAGCCTGGGAAACTTGGCGAGACCTAGTCTCTACAATAAATAATAATAATAATTATTATTATTATTATTAGCTGGGCATGGCAGCA
>NW_007087853.1:0-483 GCF_000164805.1 Carlito syrichta
CCAAAAAAAAAAAAAAAAAAAGAACTTTATAAAATATATAGATATATCTCTTGTAGGCCGGGCGCGGTGGTTCAACCTGTAATCTCAGCATTTTGGGAGGCTGAGGGGAGAGGACTGCCTGTGCCTGGGGGTTCAAGACCAGCCTGGGGAACTTGGTGAGACCTCATCTGTACAATAAATCACAAAAACTAGTCAGGCATGGAAGCATGCATCTGTAGTTCCAGCTACTTGGAAGGCTGAGGCAGAAGGATCACCGGAGCCCAGCAGGACGAGGCTGCAGTGGCCGTGAGCATGCCACTGCTCTCCAGCCTGGACAAGAGTGAGACTCCAACTCGAAAATAATAAGTATCTGTATATTTTTTCTTGTATATGGTACATAAAATAATGATGTAGCCCAGCTCGGTGGCTCAGCCTGTAATCCCATGCCTTTGGGAGGCTGAGGTGAGTGGATTGCCTGAGCCCGTGGGTTCGAGACCCGCCTGG
>NW_007087854.1:0-510 GCF_000164805.1 Carlito syrichta
CCTCAGCCTTCCAAGTAGCTGGAACTACAGGCGCATGCTACCACATCCAGCTAATTTTTTATTTATTGTAGAGATGAGGTCTCACCAAGTTGTCCAGGCGGGTTTCGAACCTGTGGACTCAGGCAATCCACTCACCTTGGCCTCCCAAGGCGTGGGATTACAGGCTGAGCCACCAAGCCCGGCCTATCCCATTTATTTAGAAGAGGAAGTTGTGGTTCAGAGCTTGAGCCTTGTTCAAGGCTCTGGCACTGAAGTCCATGCAATTAACCATTAACTCAAGTCTGTTTCAGGACTAGAGTGCAAGAGAAATTCCATCTCCCCTAGCGCTGCGTAAGTGTCCCAGGCTATCTCAGTGTCTCTCAGCGCAGCCTTGGTTGGTAGCTCAGGCCAGCTCAGCCTATTTCAATTCAGAGTCTTCCATTAAAACTAAACCAAGCCAGGCTCGGTGGCTCAGCCTGTAATCCCGCGCCTTGGGAGGCTGAGGTGAGTGGATTGCCTGAGCCTGTGGGT
>NW_007087855.1:0-479 GCF_000164805.1 Carlito syrichta
GCCTCGACCTGCTGGCCTCAGGTGATCCTTCCACCTCAGCCTTCCAAGTAGCTGGAACTACAGGTGTGCACCACTACACTCGGCTAATTTTTTTTACTTATTGTAGAGGCGAAGTCTCTCATGTTGCCCAGGTTGGTCTTGAACACTTGGGCTCAGTTAATCCTCTTGCCTCTGCCTCCCAAAGTGCTGGAATTACAGGCGTGAGTCACCGTGCCCGGTCTGGCTGTTTTCAAAGGTAGTATTCACCATTGTTAATATTTATAGGGTCGTCAGCTGGGCTCGGTGGCTCAGCCTGTCATCCCGCACCTTTGGGAAGCTGAGGTGAGTGGATTGCTTGAGACCTGCCTGGGTAACTTGACAAGACCTCATCTCTACAATAAATAAAAAAAATGAGCTGGGCATGGTAGTGTGCGCCTGTAGTTCTAGCTACTTGGAAGGCTGAGGTGGAAGGATCACCGGAGCCCAGCAGGTTGAGGCTG
>NW_007087856.1:0-805 GCF_000164805.1 Carlito syrichta
ATGTGTGAGAGCCTGTGTGAGTATGGTGGGTACCCAAGCCCTCCTGGTGCAAGGGGCTCTGCCTGGGGCCCAGGAAACCACTTCCCTACAGGAAGAAATGTGTGTCAGGGCCTCTGGGGCCCCTGCCCTCAGAGTCCCCCCACTGCAGGGACCTCCTCCCTATATAGAGCAACACAGAAGTGCGCGTCCCCAGTGGCTTCTACTGTGGCTGTGTTGGCCCAAAGGGACCAGCTGGGGGAAGGGCAGGGCCAAGCCCTCAGCAACATGTTCCTGCCCCTGCTTTGTCACCCTTCCTGCCTGGAGTAGGTAGCTCACCATGCTGCTGCTTTCCCACCTCTCTCCCTCCTCATCTCCCCCACAGGGCCCTTGCTGGGTGCCTGGGTCTCCATGCACTTTATTTATTTGCAGTCTGTTTTCCAGGCTGCAGAGCTATAGATTCAGATACCGACCAGAATGACTTTGACTTTTCTGTGTGTGATTAACTCTCCACTGGTCAGCACAGGCTGGTCAGAGAAATGTTCTTGTTTCTGGTGTTGTCACATCTTGTTTCTCTAAGATTAAAAAAAAAAAAAAGTTCTTGGTTTCAAACGCTGCATTCCTGGCTGGAGACATCTTGTGTATGGTGGGTGTGATGCAATGACCTGGGTGGAGAGAGCTCCAGTGTTGAGGTCACTTGCTCAATGGCCAGGAGGAGCATAGGAGGGCCGGGCGAGTGACCGTGGCAGGGACCAAGTTGCCTGTTCAGAAGCTGCACTGAGACCCAAATTACCCTGACCCCTGCCCCATGAGAAGCAGGCAGCAGCAT
>NW_007087857.1:0-537 GCF_000164805.1 Carlito syrichta
AAATCAAAAAATCAGCCGGGCATGGTAGCGCATGCCTGTAGTTCCAGCTACTTGGAAGGCCGAGGCGGAAGGATCGCCGGAGCCCAGCAGGCGAGGCTACGGTGGCCGGGAGCGGCCACAGCACTCCAGTCTGGGCGACAGAGTGAGACTCCAACTCAAAAATAAATAAATAAATAAAAGGTTAGGCGGGTGCACAAGGGCTCACGCCTCTCATCCCAGCACTTTAGAAGGCCAAGGTGAGAGGATCACTTGAGCCTAGGAGTCTGAGACCAGCCTGGGCAGCAGAGGGAGACCTCACCCCCCTTTTTTTTCAGTTGAGTCCAGTGGCATGCTCACAGCCACCACAGCCTTGACCTGCTGGGCTTAGACGATCCTTTTGCCTCAGCCTTCCGCCTCAGCCTTCCAAGTAGCTGGGACCACAGGCACGCGCCACCACGCCTGACTAATTTTTTGATTTTACTGTAGAGATGAGGTCTTGCCAAGTTGCCCAGGCTGGTCTCAAACCCATGGGCTCAGGCAGTCCTCTCACCTTGGCCT
>NW_007087858.1:0-662 GCF_000164805.1 Carlito syrichta
ATCCACTCACCTCAGCCTCCCAAAGGCGCGGGATTCCAGGCTGAGCCACCAAGCCCGGCTGGGCATGGCTGTACTAAAAGATGCTGGCAAAACAACGAAGCACTTTGAACAATCCTTTAGAAAAAACACGCACTCATACTTAAACAGGGCCAAGGAGCATAATCCTGAGCAAGTTTGTTCCCTACCGCTCCTTTAGAATGTCTTCAGTGGGAAAACCACAGTGCTTCCCATGTAGATCTTCTAATCAAGGAGGCTTAGATAGTCTCAAGATTGCTTTTACTGGAATGCATTCATTGTCCATATTGGGCTCTTTCTTCTCTTCATTAAGAATTCGAGACAGGCCAGTCTCGGTGGCTCACCCTGTCATCCCAGCACTTTGGGAGGCCGAGGAGAGTGGATTTCCTGAGCCTGCGGGTTTGAGACCAGTCTAGGCAATTGGCGAGACCTCGTCTCTACAATAAATCAAAAATGAGCCGAGTGTGGGAGCATATGCCTGTAGTTCTGGCTACTTGGAAGGCTGAGGCAGAAGGATCACCTGGGCCCAGCAGATCGTTGCTGGGGTGTCCGTGAGTGTGCCATGGCACTCCAGCCAAGGCGACAGAGTGAGACTCTGATTCAAAAAAAAAAAAAAAATTGCCAGGCATGGTGGTACATGCCTGTAA
>NW_007087859.1:0-536 GCF_000164805.1 Carlito syrichta
AGGTCGATGCTGGGGTGGCTGTGAGTGTATCACTGCACTCCAGCCAGGGCGACAGAGTGCGACTCCAGCTCAAAAAAATAAATAAAAGAATACAGAAAAGCTCCCAAGTAGAAGGGGACCCAAAAGAGGGTTGCCCTTGAATGACTTTTATTTATTTTAATTTTTATTATTTTTTATTTTTGAGTTGGAGTCTCACTCAGTTACCCAGACTGAAGTGCAGTAGCCACTCCCGGCCACCACATCCTCGACCTTGCTGGGCTACGGCAATCCTTCCGCCTCAGCCTTCCAAATAGCTGGAACTATAGGCACGCGCTACCACGCCTACCTAATTTTTTTGATTTATTGTAGAGATGAGGTCTTGCTAAGTTGCCCAGGTGGGTTTCGAACCCACGGGCTCAGGCAATTCACTCACCTTGGCCTCTCAAAGCACGGGATTACAGGCTGAGCCACCGAGCCCGGCCAACTATTTTATTTTACTTTTTTTGAGCTGGAGTCTCACTCTGTCGCCCAGACTGGAGTGCAGTGGCCGCTCCCGG
>NW_007087860.1:0-486 GCF_000164805.1 Carlito syrichta
TGGCAAGATTTCAATCTTATGGAATTTGTTTATGCTTGATTTATGGCCAAGGATGTGATTGATCTTGGAATATGTTCCATGTGTTGATGAGTAGAATGTATATTCTGTGGCTGTTGGGTGGAATAATCTGTAGGTATCTACTAAGTTCATTTGGTCAAGTGTCAAATTTAGGTTCTGGATCTCCTCGTTGATTTTTGCCTCAATGATCTATCTAGGGCTGTCAGTGGGTATTCAAGTTCCCTGCTATAATAGTGTTGAAGTCAATATATTTTTTTAGTTTATTTAATAGTTGCTTTATAAATGCTGGTGCTTCTTTTTTGGGTGCATATATGTTTAAGATGAATATTTCCTGTTGATAGATTGAAACTTTTATCATTATGTAGTGTCATTTTGCATCTTTTTAAAATTTTTAATAGCTTAAGGTTGTTTTGTCTGATATTAAGATTGCAACTCCTGCCTTCTTTTGTGATTCATTTGCCTGGAAAC
>NW_007087861.1:0-620 GCF_000164805.1 Carlito syrichta
CCCCCCCCCCACTGCCTGCTCCATTCTCTTCCCTCTGATAACTGCATTTTATTTTCAGGGAGTAAACTTACAGCCCGACTGCATGGACAGATTCCAAGGCAGTGGGAAGTGAGTTTCAGATTATTCATACACCTGTCGGTGGATACCAGGACCTGCAGATAGATTTTGTATCACAGCTCCCCCCTTAAGTAAATCTCAAAACTCCACAAAGAACCACCCCCAACCTACAGTGCAACTCCAGAATTGAACAAAGTAAGAGGATATACATAAACAAGAATAGGAGATTGGACAAACAGAAGTAAAAGCAACTCCTCTACCCCTGGATAACAGACTTAAAGAAGATGGTGACGTGGAGGGAAGGAAAAAGTAGGGAGGTAGAAAAACTGCACAAATGAAGAAAAACCAAAAGAGAATATAGGTCACACACAAACTCCTGGGAGATCAGACACTGGGAAAACAGATTCCAGAACACAAACAATGAAGAACCCCCCCCCCAAATGACTGGTCACATGCAACAAACCCAGACATCAAGACATTAACAGAGAGACAAGAGGAAAACCAGAAGGAGCTGATGTCAAAAATAACAGCAGTAAAGAATACTGTGATGGAAATAAATAACA
>NW_007087862.1:0-449 GCF_000164805.1 Carlito syrichta
TAATTCCATTTGATTCCTTTAATCTCCATTCCATAAATTCCTCTCGATTCCATGCCCTTTCATTCCTTTTCATTCCCTTTCATTCCTCTCCCTTCCATTCCATTCCTCTCCTTTCCTTTCTATTCCATTCCATTCCATTCCTCTCCTTTGCATTCCATTCCATTCATTTCCTTCCATTAATTTCCATTCAATTCTTCTCCATTCGATTCCTCACTATACCCTTCCAACCCATTCCATTCCGTTCCACTCCTCTCCATTCCATTCCTCTCTATTCCATTCCATTCCATTCTTGTTCATTCCATTCCATTCCATTCATTTCAATTCCATTCCTCTTCTCCATTCCATTACAAAACATTGCATTCTGTTGCATTCCTCTCCATTCAATTCTTTTCCATTCCTTTGCAGTCCTCTCCAATCCATTCCATTCCATTCCATTCTAATACATTTCA
>NW_007087863.1:0-629 GCF_000164805.1 Carlito syrichta
AAAAAAAAAAAAAAAAGAAAAGAAAAGAAATAAACTATAATCGCTATGTAGCAAAACTGCCATTCCCCACCAAACCATGCTGTTTTTCCATACATAAAAATTTCAGCCTCATCAGACTTTTTTCTACTGCCGCTGAAACCTCAATTTCTTTTGACTTCTTTTTGGGATGTCCCTTGTGGAGAAACATGCTAGCGATTGCATAAATATCCCATTGCCACGGGAGTCTCAGTGTGTTGGAGTCTCAAGACATCTGGAAGCCAAGCACTTACATGGAACCACAAGAAGCCGGAGGTGCCGAAGGCCAACCCAACCTTCAGCCAGTTGGGTTTGTCGTTCGGCGGATCCCGCACGTAGAACTTCGACCGCCCTGAAGCTGAAAGAGGACAGAGTCTGTAAGTTACCTACTTCCAGGGGAAAAAAGAAAAAGAAGAAACCGAACATTTACGTGTGAATGTCCGCATTTGACCGCCCTTCAACAACTCCCCCCGCCCCAACCGAGCCCAGGAGACCGAGGTCCAGGGCGGCCGAGGCACTCGCCCAGGGCCACCGGCGGGGCCAGACCGCTCGCCTCGGTCGTGCCGGACGCCCTGACCTCGAGGAAGGGTTTGCGGACCCCCCACGGCCAGGAG
>NW_007087864.1:0-449 GCF_000164805.1 Carlito syrichta
ACTGCACTCCAGTGTGGGCGACAGAGTGAGACTCCAACTCAAAAAAAAAAAGATGGACCTGTTGTGTTCCTCTGCTGTGGACCTACTGTGTGTCTCTGTAATGACCCAGTCACATAACTTCTTGACTCTGCTCTATGCCTCTACAGTGACCCTTCCATATGTCTCTGGGATGGACCCACCATGTGTATTACTGGTGGATCCACCACATACCCCCATGTAGGACTTGATACATACCTCTGTGGTGCCCCCTCTGCACGTTTCCATTATGGTAATGTCAGAGGCCTCTGGGATTGACCCACCTCATAGCTCCTTGGTAACACTGCAACATATTTTTACAGTGTCCCCACTGTGTCTCTCTATAGAAACACTGTCACGTGCCTCTGCTATGACCCTGCCACATGCGTTTGCAAGGGCTCTGTCATGGGCCTCTACTGGGGTCCTGCCACATC
>NW_007087865.1:0-678 GCF_000164805.1 Carlito syrichta
AGGGCGCTGGGGTGACAGGTGCGCGCCCCCGGGCCGGCCTCTGCTTGTTAAAGTCAGCCAGGGAGCCGCGGGCAGGGGGGTCGCCAGGGCCTGAGCCTCAGTGGCCCCCTTTTCTTCTTCTGACGGAGGATGCTGGGAGCCGGGGCACCTGGGGGTCATTCTCTGGTGTGGTCGCTCTTGGGGGGTGAGCGTGGAGGATTGGGGTGTCTGTCGCCGCCGGCGGTCCCTGCCTGCTCTTTACGGGTGGTGGTTGGCCGGTGTCTTAGGCGGGAGGAGGGACCGGCCCGCCTCGTGTCCGAATGGGTCCAGCCCCCCCTGTCCTGGGGGCAGCGGGTCCCCACCCGTGCCGGGCCCGGCTGGACGCCGCCTGGTCTTCGCCCGAGGCCTGGCGGGGAGGGTGGCGGCCAGGCGGGGGCCTGTGTGTGGAGCTCTGCTGTGTGGCTTCCGGCCGGTGGCTGTCCCTCTCAGGGCCTCGGCCCAAGGCGGGCGGAAGGCGCCACGGGGGTGGTCAGGGCTCTTGGAGCGCCGGCTCCTGCCCACGTGCCTCCTGTTGGTTTTGTTTTGGACGCCCTGAGGACCCCAGGGCATGCAGAGAGAGCAAAGCCTCCAGGCCCCGGGGTGCCGGGGGCCCCCCCGAGGCTGGGCACAGCCGAGGGTCGCCGGCCCCCGGAGCCTGGC
>NW_007087866.1:0-521 GCF_000164805.1 Carlito syrichta
CAGCCTCCCAAAGGCGCGGGATTACAGGCTGAGCCACCGAGCCCGGCTGGTTGAATTTTTTTTAAAAAAGGAAGTTGAAAGATGATCCATGCAATATTATACAAGTGACATTTTAAAACATTTCATATTTTCCATGGAAACATGTATGTATGTAAAGTATACAGAAAAAGGTTTGAAGGAAAAACAATAAAATGGTAACAGTGTGCACTTCCAGGGGCGGGGAAAGAAGATGGTGGAGGGGCAGGATTGTGTAAGGGAACTTTGGCCTTCTCTGCAATGTTTTAAATTTTTACAAGGCATGTGTATTCACATATCACTTGTGTAGTTAAAACAGTTGCTTTCAATACTTAAAAGGGAAGGAGGAGGAGAAGAGGAGGTAGCACCATTGCTTTTAAAGCAGACGTGTCAAAATATAATTCAGTGAGGTATGTACAGCAATTAAATAATAATAGCTAACATTTGTTGAGTTCTTATTATATACCATGGGCTACATATTTATTAAATGACTTTTTTTTTTTTTT
>NW_007087867.1:0-555 GCF_000164805.1 Carlito syrichta
CATGGACCCCGCGTCGTCCGGCCCGTCCAAGGCCAAGAAGACCAACGCCGGCATCCGGCGCCCGGAGAAGCCGCCGTACTCGTACATCGCGCTCATCGTCATGGCCATCCAGAGCTCGCCCAGCAAGCGCCTGACGCTCAGCGAGATCTACCAGTTCCTGCAGAGCCGCTTCCCCTTCTTCCGCGGCGCCTACCAGGGCTGGAAGAACTCGGTGCGCCACAACCTCTCGCTCAACGAGTGCTTCATCAAGCTGCCCAAGGGCCTGGGGCGGCCCGGCAAGGGCCACTACTGGACCATCGACCCGGCCAGCGAGTTCATGTTCGAGGAGGGCTCGTTCCGGCGGCGGCCGCGCGGCTTCCGAAGGAAGTGCCAGGCGCTCAAGCCCATGTACAGCGTGATGAACGGGCTGGGCTTCAACCACCTCCCGGACACCTACGGCTTCCAGGGCGCGGCCGGCGGCCTCTCGTGCCCGCCCAACAGCCTGGCGCTGGAGGGCAGCCTGGGCATGATGAACGGCCACTTGGCGGGCGGCGCGGACGGCATGGCCCTGCCCAG
>NW_007087867.1:1182-11782 GCF_000164805.1 Carlito syrichta
CCCGGAGTCACCGTCTCTCTCCATGGCCGCGGGACCCAGCCACAGCGACCCTCTTCCCCTCCCGAGGCCGAGGGCAGCGCCGGCTCCCCAGGGTGCCTCTTGGCCCCACCTCTCCCCCCCGTGAGGAACAAGAGCACGTTCCACCTCGACTTGGGCCAGTAATATTTCTCTTTCGGTTCCAACTCGCCCCTGCTTGCTGCCCCGGGCCCAGCCAGGTAGCCAAGCTTACCAAGAAGTCTCAGACCCCGACTCTAGGTCCTTAAGTCCCCCACACCCCTGAAGGGTCCAGCATGGGACCAGGGCTCGCCGTCCTGTCCAGCCGGCCCATCTGCCTGGAGAACCATCTCCGATACAGGCCCTGGCGGAGCGGAAGAGTTAGGCCCAGAGTCGCCTGGGCCCCACGTCCAGAGGCTCAGCCCCGGCCTTTGGGGGCCCAGGTCAGAGCTGCAGGCAGGGCTGCACCGAGTCTTTGTTTCTCGGGGTTCAAGCTTTCAGGTCCCTGGGACTCCTGTCCCAGTACAACCATCTGAGAAAGGCGAGCAGTCTCCCCTGCACTCCCTCCTGCCTGGGCGCCCCCAGTAGCCTCCTGGGCCTGGTTCTGGAAAGGTCTGGGAGTGAGCTCAGCAGGGCCCTGTCAGGATCAGCTGTCAGCAGCCTGCGGGAGGCTGGAGCCAGGCCTGGGAGCACTACACCACCTCTCCAGCCACCTCTCCACAGGACGCCTGCTCTGGCTGATTCAAGCTCCTGGGTCCTGCTGCCCTGGTGGACCCCTGTTCTCTGGGGAAGCCTCTTCCCGTACTTGCCGGCCTGCACCATCCTGACCCTCTTGACCTTCCACGCAGGCAGCCCGGCCTCTGGGGTTGGGAGGTAGCTGTCCTGGCAGTGGCGGCCATGGGAGTCAGGACTGGTGGGGCCTTCCCAGGAGCCTCTCTGGAGCACGGACTTCCTCACCCAGTCCCCTTCGGGAAGCCCCTGCCCTGTGCAGCATCCAAGGCTGGGGCAGGCGTGGGCACTGTGGGGAGCCAGGCGGATCACCAGGATCCCGGGATTTTTCCCTTGGGTATGTGAGGCCCACAGGCTTCCCGGCCTCATGGCGGACGGGGAGGTGGGGAGGCTGGACACGGCGGCAGATCGAGCCAGGCTGACCGGCCTGTGCGCCTGTGGGCAGCGCTGCTTCTCCAGCGAGCTCTGGCCTGGCGGCTAACCCTTCTGCTCCCCCAACCCCCCTGTCCCCTCGCCCGCAGGCATCCCGCGGTATCACTCCCAGTCGCCCAGTATGTGTGACCGAAAGGAGTTCGTCTTCTCTTTCAACGCCATGGCGTCCTCATCCATGCACTCAGCCGGCGGCGGTTCCTACTACCACCAGCAGGTCACCTACCAAGACATCAAGCCCTGCGTGATGTGAGCGCAGGCGGCCGGGCGCAGGGACCTCGCCCCGGTGAAGGAGACTGCTTTATTCTCGAGGTATAACCGTTGGCAGAAGAGAAGGGTCATCTGACCCCTCCCCAACCGGATTTTTTTTGGCAAAGACTCCCCTCCGCAAAGACCCGCTGTGACCGACAGCTCCTTCCACACTCCCTCAAAAAAAAAAAAAATGTAAAAAGCGGCAGCGGGGTCTGATCTGACTGCAGCCGACCCTGTTGAAACCGGCCAAGAAGGTGCTGTGCCGGGGAATGCCCTGTGCATCCACACAGGAGTTCTGCCAAGGTCTCCCCGCCCTCCCCTCCAGTGGCAGAAGTGGGGGAAGGTTTTTAGAAGGAAGGCAAACACGTGAGACCAATCATTATCAAATGTTTCTATTTTTGTTTGAGTATTTATCTTTTTATTTTAATTTTTTTTTTTCCCCGGAAAGAATGTCTCGGAACGCGCGTGTCTCCCTTTAGTGCCGTCTTGGCCAGGGAGGGGGCGTGGGGCTCACGGTTGTCCTCCCACCATGGAGTGCTCCCCGCTCCGACCGCTGGCACTGGTGGATCTTTGTGGAGCAACTCGATCTCTGAAGCCACTGTCGTCTTGAAAAGGAACATTTGAAGGAGCCACGACGCGGCCACCCAGGCCCTGCCGCCTGCCACCTCCCTCTTCTTCCTGCGCTTTGGCCTCTTGTGTGTTTTGTCCTGAGTCTTATTTTGGCTTTCTCGGTGGGTATTTCTCTCTCTGCCCCGGCCTCTACTGTAAACTTTCTGGTCTGAGAACGAGCCGAACACAGCGCGGACGCAGGGACACGGGGAAGGCCCGGCAGCCGTGCGGATTCAGGATTGGCGGCGACGCAGAAAGGTTAAGGCACTTTTTAAAAACTCTGGCAAGGCTCGTCCTGTTATTTATTCACTTTCTCTCCTTAATAATCGAAACACCGCGTAGGCTCCTCTGTTTATCAGTATTAATGGTGTAACTTTGTTGGCAATATTTGCCGTGTAGAATTTTTTTTCTAGATATCCATTGTAAATTTGAAACAAAGACCGATCTGTGTAAAACAAATTTCCATATGTTTTATATAAATATATATATAATATGAAGGACCGCCTCCCCCTTTTTTAGTATTTTAGCTGCCGGGGTGCAGCGTTTGTGACACGTATTTTAAATTTCCTTCTGCACTGTATAAAATGACAACTTGAGGATGTTTTGCCTTTTGTGTATTTTTTTTCCTAAAAAAAGAACAAAAATAAAAATGTATAACATTTGTACATGGCCTTTAAAATTGTATCAACTAGAAATAAAATCGCATGCGTACTTTACTGGGATTGGGACTGCCGGTGTCTTCCAGACTCCCAAATGCGGAAAGAGGCTTCGAATCTCTAGGCTTTTACAAATCTACAAGCCGGGCGATTCTGAATTTTCTTCTTTCTCTTTTTTCATTTTTGGCGAATCCTCCTCTTTGTGCTCTTCACTTTGCGTTGAAGTAAAATCTGGACGAGAGGCACTATTTTTCTTGGCTTCTGCGTTTCGAGAAGTGCCCTCTGCCCTCTAAATGTCATTGCTCGTTTTAAATAACCACGGGAACAAGTAGGCCGTATATATGTGCACATGTACACCACGTACATGCACATACGTTACGTGTGTACAGATGTGTGTGCATGGACATTTATGTACACACATGTAGACAGGGACATGCATGTGTATGTGTCTACATGTGTCTATCCTATAACATGTATTTTTCTTCCACTCCGAGACCAATGAGGGTTTTACTCCGAGTCTCAGATCTCGCCATCCCGTATTCCAGCTAATACAGATCATGAATCAGCTTTAAGGCTTTGCTTTGGTTTGCCTTGTTTTGTTTTCTGGTGCCCTCTACACCAGTTTCCCCTATCCAACACGGAGGAGGGTTTGAGCGTGCTTCCCACTGGCCATCTTTCCCTCCTGAGTCACATTTTGTCGCTTCTGGGAAAATTTTTTTTTTTTAGCACGTGTCTCTCGCTGACCACCCTCTTTCAATCCCAATTCCTCACCACCAAGGAACACACACAATAAGTCACATTGTTGGTGCGGCAGGACCCACCGCAGAGCCGCCTTGTCCTGGGGTCGCGAGTCCCCAAACCTGGCTCTTCTCAGATTTGACATTTTGGATGTGGGGGTAATTTCTCCGGTGCTCTGTTACATCGACATTATCAATAAACTCGCCTGGGCAATTAATGTCCCAAACTCACAGTTGTCGATAAACTGAGATAAAGGGGACGGCAGGGGGCCGGCGGCCGCAGCCCTGGGGGCTCGGGCTGGAGCCTTGGGCCGGAGCCTTGGGCCAGGCTCTGCGGGGCGCGGTGGCTGTCGCTGCTCGCCCAGCCTGGGCTCCGAGATCAGGCACCGCAGCCGTGGAGAAGGCACGGCCCGGGCGAGGCTCTCTTGGCATCCGCCCACCCGTGCCCGGCAAAATGAGTCCTGAGAAACCCCTGAGCTTCCTAGCATGCGGGGTCCCTCTCTGCACCAGAGGCTGCGCCCTGGAGGCTGAGGCCTGGGGAGGAACCCAAGCGCCGGACCGCGGGACGCTCCTTCTCCAGAGCCTCGGCCCCTGCACCCGCTCACTCCCTGGGCGCCCTGGAGGCCTCGGGGCACCCAGGACGCGCGTGCGTAGCTTTGGCGCCTCGGCGTCGCTGGTGGCTGCGGACCCAATTTCCTGCTCTTCTCCCCGGCGGCGCCTTCCCTTGGGAGGGATCGCCCGGCGCACCCGCGTCCGGGTCCGGCGAGGTGGCGGCACCCACCGGGGCCTGCGTGGGGAAACGGCCCGGGCTGCGGGCCTGTCTCCGGGCCTGGCCCGTGGCCCAAGAACGAGGGAAAGTCCAGCCTTCCTGCGAGGAGACTCAGGCTCCGGGCGAGGGTGGAAGAGCCGCATCCCGCAGGCGAAGCCGCCTCTGCACCCGCGCCCAGGCTTCGCGCCGCCACCGCCGCGCCCGGAGCGCGCTCCGTTTGGCGGCGTCCTTCTGGGGCCCGTCGCGCCCGGCTCGCACGGGGCCGTGGGCGAATCTGACGCCGCCGCGACAGCGTGCTGGACATGTGCGGGTCAGGGCGCAAAACGCCCAGGCGCTTCTGAGTCTGCCGCGACATCACACGCTCTGCATGGCACGCGGTGTCAGCGAGCACGGAGGCGGCCCGGGTGGAATTAGGTCGGACTCTGTACGCACAATAGGGGCTTAGTCCTGAGGCACGGAGTCGGGACGCCCTGAGCGTGGGTGATCCCCCATGACAAAGACCTGAGGAGGAAGGACGGCCGGTGCACGCAGTCAGCCTCTAATGGCGGCTCACAAGACGCATTCCCGGGCAGGGCCCATGCCCCCGGGCCACCCAAGCCTCAGCCACTCTCCCTGGCATCCCTGGCTGCCCCGGCCCCGCCCGGCAGGAGCTCACCTCCAGGCCCCGTCCAGGTGGGCAGTCCCAGTGGCCAGAAGGTGCCTGGGGTGTGGGCTGATACGGGGGGCTCGGCCACCCTGGGGTAAGGGCGCCTGCCCTCAGGAGGTCCATCCTTCTATTCTCCTGAGACTGGGGGACTGCCAGCAGGAGGGGCTTGTGGCCTTGCAGCCACCACCAGTAGGCGGCCTTCCCTCCAGGCAGGGCAAATGTGGAGCCCAGTCCCTGCTCTCCACCACCTACCCAAGCCAGCCAGGTCACCTCTGAGCCTCCGTGCCCTGTCTTTAGTAATACTGCAGACCTGGACCCACGGGGATAGAGGCTCAGGAGATGAGGCCTTTGCAGAGCAAGGCCGTCCTCCCTCACGTCTCACCCTAGGGGCCTGGTGGGGTCCCCGTGCGAGGTGATGACGGTGTATGTCAGTTTTGCGAGGGACCCTAAGAGACGCCCGGATGTGTATCTTACAGGGCCCTCTGCTCGGTACTGCCAGTGACCCGCCAGGACGGCTGAACTCCTCCCTGCCCAGGCAGAAGGAAGACAGCTCGTTTCTCCCAAGAAAGACAGCAGTGGCCGTGGGCCCGGGGCCCCAACACAGACCAGCCACCGCTCCTGGCCTCACCGCTGCTTGTAGGCCCTGGAAGTCCAGGAGGAGGGCCCGGGTAGGAAGGGAGGTCAGAAGGCCCACCAGCGGCTCCCTGGTGGATGGAGATTCTCGGGGGTGGCAGAGCACCCCTCATCAGAAGTCGTCGGGGCGTCTGCTGAAACGGCAGATCTTGGGGGCCCCTGCGAGCTACCGGGTAGACTCTCTGGAGGTGGGACCCAGGAACCCAGCTTCCACAGACCACCAGGTGGTCCCGGTGGGGGGTTGAAGTCTGAGCCTCCATTTTCCGAGGCTGGCCAGGTCCGTCCTCTGCTGCCCCCTCCTGCCAGTGAGCCGCCAGCTCAGGCGCCTGTTCCTGCAACAGCAACTGGCTGGGAGAGTCCAGGGCCGCTGGAAGGCATGCGGGCCAGCACGCGCAAGGTGCCCGCCTGCATGGGCCAGGAGGGCCCTTTCTCTCCTAGCCCGAACCGTCCTCATGGCTGCCTTCTCAAGTGGACCTTCTAGGCACAGGGCCCAAGCAGGAGGCAGAGGACACGCTGGGACACTGTTGATGGGAGCTGGGCTTTGGACTCAGGCCCAGGATTCTGGGTCCTAGAACCTGTGTCCCTAGCCAGTACACCACAACCTTGGCTCCTGGTCACCCATCTCCTCCAGCCATGGAGGTTGATGTGTGGTTGATGAGCCAGCCTATGCAACTTCCGGCCTGCACAGGGAGATGGCCAGGGGCAAGGTCATGGGGACCCCGGGGGCTCTAAACACAGTGTCTGAGACCCCTCCCCACCCCCCCAGCTGGGCTAGGCAGGGGCTTAGAGTAAGCTGGGGGAATGGTGGGGCAGCCGCCCAGGCCTGACATCTCCCTCCCTCTTGGGGTCTCCGCCCTGGCCCCCCATGGAAGGATCTTGTGCTTCCTTGGGCCCTCTCAGACCAGCAGGGAAAAGCCTCAAATGAGAGCTGGCGCTCAAGCCACGGAAGCCAGCTGGGCAGCACGTGGCCGCCTCCCCACACTGTGTCTGGAATCTTCTGGGCACCAGCATCCCAGGGCTCTGGGCTCTGAAGGGGAAACACCTCCCACAGGTGGCCCTGGGTGGTGCCCTGTGGCCACACTAGTAGGGTGGGACGGTGGGGGTCAGGGCCACACCCACTCATGACGGAACACAGATATATCACGGGCCTTTACCAAGTCCATGTCTTTAT
Source organism: Carlito syrichta (assembly GCF_000164805.1). Taxonomy (NCBI): domain Eukaryota; kingdom Metazoa; phylum Chordata; class Mammalia; order Primates; family Tarsiidae; genus Carlito; species Carlito syrichta. The sequence goes on from NW_007087867.1 coordinate 7,808, forward strand.
GTGCTCTGGGATGGGCAAGGGTAGGGCACGCCAGTATCTGCCAGTGTAAAGCACTGTTTGCACGAAGCGGTGGCGGGACCCAGGGGAAGGCAATGTGGGCCCCTTTCCACGGCCGGTGGACCACCTACATCGTTGGCACTGGACTAGACCAGGCTTGTGGCTGATGCCCAGGCCAGTGTCTGGTGCCGCCAGCTCACCAGCAGAGCTGCAGGCATCGTGAAGGTGGGAAAGTGCCCAGCCCTCCTGGAGCAGATGGTTCCATGCACTGCCCACAATTGGACACAAAGGTCCAGCTCCTGCCAGGCATCCAGCTGTTTCCAGCACCAGACACTCAGAGTCATGTGGACACCCTGAAGAGACCACGCTGCCCAGGCCCAGGAACCTGTGGGTGTCCTGAGTGCTTGGTGGGTCGGCAGCCGGTGCAGGGCTCAGAGCTGGAATTCACCGTCCCTGGAGGGCTCCTCCCATGCCACAAGAAGAGGAAGCCTGTCCAGTGGTGGAATCACCAGGCCAGGCAGAGGCTGCCATCTTTGGCTTGTTTGGACTGTGTTCTTTGTCCGCAGGATGGCAGTGAAGGGAGACATCGTGGTGGGCAGGGGTCTCGGAGGACCACCAGGATCCACCTCTCCAAGCATCTTACTGAACTAGCCTGTCACCTAGGGAGAAGGCCTCACATGTTCCACTGTGTACGGGTGAGGGCTGTGTGGACATGGGCTGGGCCCTCAAATGACAAATGCTTCTGTATTTGGAAATGTATCCCCAGACAAGCCCTAGGCTGGCGTGTTGAGTTTCCGTGAGGCTGACCTCGCAGCTGGCCCTGGCCTTCAGCCATGACACCTCGGGAGGGTCACCAGCTGGCGTGAGGTCCAAGTACAGGAGACACCGTCAGTAGAATGGTCACAGTGACAGGGAGGCTGCTGGAGGGAAAGCTCGGCTGGGGAAGGTCACAGCAAACGTGGGCAGTGGGGACAGGAAGGCGAACAGTCCCAGCTTACTTCCCAGGGCCTTTGCTGTGATGGCTGCCCCAGGGCGTGAGCTCGGTCAGGGGACCCCTTGGGAATCATAAGACAGGGCACTGGGCCGGACAGGGCAGCGACCGGCCCATCTCAGGACTCTGTCCGACTGTTTCTCTACGAGGAGGCAGCGCCGCCTGCTGTCCAGTGCGCGCAGTTTGCCTTGGGCTCCAAACATACGTCCCGCTAGGAAAACTGATGTCACCAGGGCTGGGGACCTGCACAGATGGGCGGACCTGGTTTGAGTGTTTCAGACCCATTGGTCTTTGCTAGGGCGTAGCTGACTATTTTTCGGAAGGGTGTCAGACAATTGATTTAGTCTTTCCCTACTTATGCACGTGATACGGCCTATTTAAAATAATTAAGCAAAATGGAAGAGTGGGGGAAAAAAGTACAAACACAGAGCCAAAAAAAGTATACAGGTTTTAAGAAAGGAAAACACTGTATTAAAATTGTAAAACTCAATATAGAGCGACAACAAAAGATGGACACAAGTCACGGTTGGCTTCTGTCATTATAAGAGGTGCTCACCATCAGAGTCCAGACACTTCTGATGATGGCGAATGACGCAGGACTTGCGGTTGGGCGAAGCCTCCCGGGTCCTCCCTGGTGCCCATCACACACAAGACCGGGTGTCTCAGACTCATCACAAATGCGTGCAGTCGTCAGGCATGTTGGAGGTCCTGTTGCATACTCACGTCTTCGTGGGCGTTGCGCTTCCACAATATTCTCGAATCTCAGATACCCCTTCAAAATGGTCTTGGGCTCCTCGAATGACAACCGGGCTTCCACCGTTTTCTTTGTCCTGCCTGTCACATGGGGACGCTAGCAACCATTTGATGGACGCCATCTTTTGAACAAACGTCATACTACACGTTGCTACCACCATCTGATTCAACTCTGAAAAGCGACGTAGATGACAGCTCTCAAAATGTGGCTACATATTTTTGGCACCCCGGTATCTCCCAAGCCCACCCCCGAGACACTGTGTTGGCCTGGGTGCCATCTCTCTCACCCCAGCCTTGCGGCACTGGGAGAGGCAGACACGAACGCAGCCGGTGGGAGCACTGGAGGCAGAGTCCTGGTGCCGGCTTGCCCTTCCCTCTGGTGGGCATGGGCAGCTCCTCTGCTTGACTCAGTGTTCCCATCTGTGAAAGGGGACTGTGGGAAGGGCACAGCTCTCACGGCATTGCTGTGAGGCTTAAATGAGCTAATCATCCATGAAGGACTTGCAGGTGAGGAGACCAAGGCCCGGAGAGGGTATGCACTTTGCCCGAGGCCACACAGCTAGGACACATTGCAAGCTCACCACACCCTTCAACCTTACATCGTCTCTGTTCCCACAAGCTGCAGAGGCTTCCAGTCACCCCCAGACCCTCCTTGTGGTTGAGAGGAGTGCTTGGTGTTTCTTCTGGGGACAGCCTTTTCCCTCTCCACGGTGGGGGGGCTGGGGACTGCAACCAGTTGTGCAGTGAGACCTCTCTCCACCACGCCTTTTTCATCTAGAAAATGGGAACATAGCAGCACACGCTTCTCCCAAAGGTAAAGGGAGCTATTTGCCCTCCAGGGCAGGAGGAGTGTTCAATTTGCTCACAACTCAGCACCTCCCGGCCTGAGTTTATTACTTCCAAACATCCAAAGTGCACACCGTCCACACGACATGGTCACATGTCAGCTCTCATTTTAACCTCATGATTTATGGACATCGCAAATAAAGGGTTCCATTCACGGGGAGAAGTCCTGCCCAGCTGGAGGAAAGGGAGTGTGGGTTCCTATTTAAAAGTCTCTGCTTGCTTGAAAGACTGCCCAGACAGTCTCCAGTAAAAACCCAGGATGACCAGTAAGGCTGGCAAAGACACTGGGCCTCGCCAGGCAGTGGGCAACAGTTGAAGCGGGGTGGGGGGAAGTAGCTCCCAGACCTCCCGGTCCTGCAGTTTTGCCATGCACCGAGAAGCAGCTGCCCAAATGGTGCTTATTTTCTCATCTATAACTGCGATCAAGTGTGGCGCTATTCCCAGGAGCAGGGGCAGGGATTGCCACGTGGTGGACTGGGTGGGGGCGAGGGCCGTGGGGTGGGGGCAGGGTGAGGGCTGGGAGGGGGCGAGGGTCACGGGGGGTATCACGGAGTAGTCTGGGCAGGGGCAGCTACTCAGAACCATGCAGATCTGCACTGGAGGGTGCCAGGCACACGGGATGGGGGTGAGAGTTCTGATTTTTGGAATTTTGGGTGCAGTAGCCCTGGGCCCGAACGCACCCCTGGATCACATGTCACATGACCCGGCATCGCCCACACCTCAGGGCCCCTCCTTCCTCTTCTAGAACACCGCCCCAGCTTTGCCTGCCCCTCCTACCTTCGTGGCACATGGGGGCAACCCACAGTGGAGGCAGGCAGGCCATGGGTCGTTCCAGCTCAGTCCATGATCAGTTGTGTTTGAATCCGGCCTCAGGCTCCTGACCCAATGGCTGCCTCTCTTTTGCTCAGTCACTGCATCTGGGAAGCAGTGACTGTGAAGGGTAAGTGAAATGACCTATCTACGTGTCTGTGAAATAACGTATATGTTGTCTCTTTCATGATAGAACTACATTGTATAATTTGTAAATAGAAAAAGGGGACGTGAGTTTAGCAAGTCTCATTTGGTGATTTCTGCAGGGATGGGGGTGAGAGTTCGAGTTTTGGAAACAGACGCATCTGCAAGCCAGTTGCTTCCAGGCCCATGGGAGCGGAGAGAGGTCGTGCAGGGCCTGACCCGGAATAGGCTGGTGTGAGGGGAAGTGGGGCGGGGGTGAGGGGCTCACGTTGCTCCTCTGGCAAAAAGGTGGGAGGCTTTGCACCTCGTGTCAAGAAGGCTGGCAGTTCAAGCCTGTAATCCCAGCACTTTGGGAGGCTGAGGTGAGGGGATTGCCTGAGCCTGCAGGTTCGAGACCAGCCTGGGCAACTTGGCGAGACTTCATCTTTACAAAA
>NW_007087867.1:11802-23764 GCF_000164805.1 Carlito syrichta
TTACAAAAAAAAAAAAAAGAAGAAGGCTGGTGGCCCTGGCTCCTGAAAGTGCTGCAGAAGGTCCCACAGAGCTGCCGGCAAAGGACCAGGTCGGGGCCAGGCCAGCAGGGGTGTCCACCTGTCTACCTCCCCGAGGCCTGCCACTGCTGCTCTTGTCAGTGCTTTTCTCATCAGCCATCATGTCCCCTCTCACCACCTCCGTGCCAACACATGACCCCAGTGGCTTCATACCAGCTGTCTCCAGGTGGCCATTCCTGTGGCTGTTCTCAGCCTCTGTTCGATGACTTCCTGTGTCCTCATCTCTGTTCTTACACGGGTGTCTGGGGTGACTGGCTGGGAGCTTGAGGACCAAGTGATGCCACAGGACACTGGGGGGGGGGTCAGAGCTACAGAGAGGCAGGAGGGCAGTTGCTGCCCAGAGGCCAGGGGATGCCAGCGGGGCTGGGGCCAGGCACTGGCCCTGCTCATCGGCCTGGTCGAGAAGGTAACGAGAGACACACGGCTTTGGGACAGAGACTGGGGTCCAGGCTCGGCTTTGCACCACCTAGGCTTTCTAAGTAGTTTTTTTTTTCCCTTTTGTAACAGTTGCTAACTCTGCCTGGGACATGCAGCCCTGGCCATGAGGCGAAGAGGCTGAGACTGCAGCACACTGGAGTGGTGATCTTCATTGGGGTCAGCTCTGCCAGGACTGGAGGCCCCAGGCGGGGAGTCACCTCCTCCTTCAGGGCCTCAGTCTTTCATTAGGATTTTTCCTACTACAAGGCTGGGGCAGTGTGTGTCAATCTGGCCACCGGGAGCAAGCAGTGACCCTTGTGATAATCTGACCTGGCAGCCAGACTCCAAGGGCGACTCATCCCCTGGCAGCCAGACTCCAAGAGCGACTCACCTGGGTGTAAGCAGAACAATAAGCCTCTGTCCTGTGCATTCCAGAGGTTACTTTTATTATTTTATTTATTTTTATTTTTTATTGTTTGAGACAGGGTCTCACTCTGTCATCCAGGCTGGAGCGCAGTGGCACAAGCCTGGCTTGCCACAGTCTCAATCTCCTGGGCTCAAGCGATCCTTCTACCTCAACCTCCGGAGCAGCTGAGTCTACAAATGTGTGCCACCACACCCAGCTAACTTTTTGGTTTATTGTAGAGATGCATTCTCATCATATTGCCCATGCTAGTCTCGGGCTCAAGTGATCCTCCAGCCTCATCTCTCAAAGTGCTGGGTGTGGTGGCACACATTTGTAGACTCAGCTGCTCCGGAGGTTGAGGTAGAAGGATCGCTTGAGCGATATAGTTGTGAACCACCATGCCTGGCCTCCAGAGATAGCTTTTAGAGATAGGAGACAGCCGGGCACAGTGGTTCACTCCTGTAATCCCAGCACTTTGGGAGGTAGAGGCAAGAGGATTGCCTGAGCTTAGGGGTTTGAGACCAGCCTGGGCAACTTGGCGAGACCTCTTTTCTACAATAAACTTTTAAAAAAACGAGCCAGGCATGGTGGCGCATGCCTGTAGTCCCAGCTACTTGGAAGGCTGAAGCAGAAGGATTGCCTGCGTCCAGCAGCTCAAGGCTGCGGTGGCGGTACGCATACAATTGCACTCCAGCCTGGGTGACAGAGTGAGACTCTGACTCAATAAAAAAGAAAAAGAAAAAGAAATAGGAGATAGATGTTATAAAAGGCATTTATCCTGGCTACGATTTCAAAAATGGCTTCAGTAGTGCTAAGAAAAAATCACCTACACATAGTGACAAATATTAGAAGAGAACATATGGAAATGACAACAGGCCTCGTGAAGGTGGCGGGCTGTTCTTTCTCTTGTTGTTCCAGAGTTTACACAGCTGGCCTGTGGAGTTGGCTGCACCTGGTGCTGCGGCCATCTTGCAGCTTGAGGAAGCCCTGTGCAGACATTTTTTGGGCAAGCTGCAGGGCTGGACCCGTCGAGTACCTTGCTTGAAGAACAAGGTTTCAGAGGTACGCAGTCCAGTCCCCGTTGCTCAACTCCTGTCTCTTGCTGAGAAGACATTGCTCAGCTTCACTCTCCCACGTGAGAAACCCCATAGCACATCAAAGGGAACCCTGGAGCTGGGTCACGCCTGCCTCTCCCAAGGGTCAGGTCGGCAGCCGGGGGTGTCCCACCGTGGTCCTGAGCTGCGGGGTGGGACTGCAGGAATGTGACGGGTGCAGGTGTGAAGGCCAAGGTTGGGAGGTCACCCTGAAGATAAGCATGCCAGTCAAGACGTCAGAACAGGTAGGAGAACGGTTGGGAGTCTCTCCCAAGTCCTCGAGGCAAGGACTCAGCCACGGTGTCAGCCCACACTGGAGGGCAGTGGATGTGTGGCCGTGGCTTCCCATGGATAACGTGAGGAGGCCTGTTGAATCTGGTACATCCAAAACATTCTGCTGGGCACCTGCATGTGGTAGTCTCCCTAGAGGAGGTGTCCTCCCAGGGCTCACCCTGGTGTGCGCGTTGATCCTACAGCAACCAAAGCCTGACATTCTTTGAGGACAAAGGAGCTGCCCCTCCTCGACTCACCATCTCCACATCATAACACATCACCTTTACTCCAAGCTTTTCCTGTTTATGCTCAGTATGTAATAGGTCTGGGATGGGTTTTGACCCACGGTGGGCAGGGAACTCCAAGTTGCTTTGCAGAACAGCCAGTGACTGGTCACTTCTCTGGAAGCCAAACCTACCCCTGTGAAATTCCTCATGTCAGATTCTGCTGCTTCCGGCCTTTCTCGTGTCCACTGACTTGCGGACATTGACTGAGGTCCCGATGCTTCACGGCAAGTTCTGACTCCCAGGGACACAGCCCTGGTGCTTGTCCGCACTCACCCTCGATGGCCGCAAGACACACCGCTGGGTCCTGCTGGGCAGGATGGAAGGCCTTGACGGGGCAGTACAAATGTCCTCGACCAAAGCCTTCTGCCGAGCTGCACATGTCTCCATTTCTCTTCTCTTTCAGGACGGGCTGTCCCTCCCCCACCCCAGAAGCCTGAACCCCACGAATCATGGGTGCTGCACGGGACATCCCTGGGGGTTACAGTCCGGTACTTTGGGCCCTTTACCGTGAAGTTCAGTCTTCCTCTGGCTGCCGTGAAATCATCCTGTGCCCATCTCCCTCCCAGTGTCATGGCCTTCTGTCTCTGTCCTTTGGTGCCCAGTGTCAGAGGAATCACACAGCATCACCTCCCCACTAACTATCCGCATGTCTATCTTCAGCCCAATGACTATTTTAGGAGGTTTTCAATTTCTAAGGACTTTTTTTCTTACCGGTCCATTCTCCCTTGAGTGGCTCCCATGTTACCATTTCCTCATGGCAGATCCCATCTGATGCTGATGTCTTCAGATGCTGCAGGTCTGTGCCACCTGCTCGCGTCTGCAGCCAAGGCCCAGCCCACACCATGCTGGGTGGCTGGAATCCCGTCACAGAGTGCAGAGACGCCCTGCCTGAATCACTGCCTCCGCAACCCCGGGAGCCCCTTTGTGGTGTCCAAACACCGGTGGGGTCTCACTTTCCACTCCCAGGGGGACTGCAGCATGCCCTGCCCAGCCTCCAGCTCCACATGGGCGTGCAGAGAGGCATTCCTGTCCTTCCCCGAAACACCTTCTAAAGCCAGTGGCAACTGCATCATTCTGTATTTTTTTTTTTTTGAGTTGGAGTCTCACTCTGTCGCCCAGACTGGAGTGCAGTGGCTGCTCCCAGCCACCGCAGCCTCGACCTGCTGGGCTCCGGCGATCCTTCCACCTCAGTCTTCCAAGTTCCTGGAATTATAGGCATGCGCTACCACGCCCGGTTGATTTTTTTAATTTATTGTAGAGATGAGGTCTTGCTGCCCAGGCAGGTCTCGAACCCACGGTCTCAGGCAATCCACTCACCTCAGCCTCCCAAAGGCGTGGGATTACAGGCTGAGCCACCGAGCCCAGCTATTCTGTATATTTTTATTTAGAAATCCCACCCTTGCTGCCCAGCCCTTACCCTGCTCACTCCAGTGAGCTCTCTGTGGGGCACGGGCCCATCCCACAGGGCTTTATCCTTGGAGCCCATGCCTTCCTGTATATTTAAGGTTAGAGCACATGCAGGCACAAAATGACATTTTCATTCCATACAAACCTTTTCTTTTTCCAACAGTTTCACAGATGCAGTGTTTTTCATGGACGGTTTTCTCCACCATCTCAGGAGCATGAGCAGTGTGGCCCGAGACATCGCTGTGTCCTGCACGGGCTTCTTGTGCTCCGCATGCATGCCCCGTGAGTGACGCTTTTCATGTCAAGACAGGCTTCCGAGGGCCCATCATCAGCTCCCACTTGCTCAGCTAATTCTGATTTCACATTTCCCCAGAAACCAGGCAGGTGGGCACTCTCAGGGCTCTGTTACTTGCATGTGGCACAGGTTTCCAGTCCTCAAGCTGGAGGTCCTGTTGACGGCTCAGTGCCCCGCTGTCTGAGGGCTAGGGAGGACGACAGCCAGCCTCTCCTAGATGGGGCCTCGGGCCCCACATGCCTTCTGTTCTGGTGAAGCTGGGAGCTGGCCTGCGACCCCAGCTCCTGCTGCAGCCTGGATGGTGGCTTCCTCTCGCTTTCTCAAGTGGCTGCGCTGAGGAGCCGCCCCCACGACTGTGTTCTGCAGTGCACAGAGTGCCATCAGCACCTCTGCCCATGTCCGCCAGGTCTCGGTACCGGGGAAAACCTTGTCACCTGGGAAATGGCTCCATGGTCACCGCCATGTTGGCCCAGGGTCCACTCTTGACACTGGATGGGACGCTGGATGGGAGTTCTGGGTGAGTCCAAGCTCTGCCCCTGGAGGAGGCCATTGATGGGTCTGTAGCAACAGGCCGTCTGGCCCCACAGGGAGCACTTGGGCACTTGCGTCCAGCAGGCCAGACCAACCAGCCCAGCGACCCTCGATCCCATGGTCACAGCTTACCACACCCTCAACCTGGGCCACACACAGGCCAGGCACCACCAACGTCACTTGATCTGTCCCCTGCAGACCTCAAGGTGGTAGGAGGACAGTGGCTGGTCAGACTGGCGTTCAGGGACACAGCACCACACCTACGAGCCCACACAGGGCCTGATGGTGCCACAAGCTGAGACTGCAGATCCTGAAGCTTGGGCTTCTCATCACAGCTGTTTCAAAACCATAGAGAGGAAAGACCAAATATAAACAAGGGCAACGTCGAGGTGCCAGAGTGGCACTCCTTCTCTAGACTTATGTTTTGAGATTTCCAGAATGAGTAAGTTGCCTGTTCATAAGCAATGAACATCTAAGTGATGGCCACCAGTTAGCTTAAAAGGAGCCCCAAATATTGGAACTGGTAAGAACTTAATGTATTTGGGGTGTCATTGTCACCCAGGCTGGATACAGTGAAACGATCATGATGACACAGTCTCGACTCCCTGGGTGATCCTTCCACCTCAGCCTCCGGAGTAGCTGGGACTATAGGCACGCACCATCACGCCTGCCTCATTTTTGGATGTTTATTGTAGAGACAAGGTCTCGCTATGCTGCCCAGGCTGGTCTTGAACTCCTGGGCTCAAGCAATCCTCTTGCCTCAGCTTTCAAAAGTGCTGGGATTACAGGTGTGAGTCACCATGCCTAGCTTCTCTTTTCAATTTCTAAGAATTTTTTTTTAAGAGATGAAGACTTGCTTTGTTGCCCAGGCTGGAGTGGGGTGGCACGATCATGGCACACCACAGCCTCTACCTCCTGGACTCAGGTGATCCTTCTGCCTCAGCCTCCTGAGTAGTTGGGACTACAGATGTGCACCAACACCACACCCAGCTAACTTTTTTTTGATTTTTTTCTAGAGACTGAGTCTCACCATGATGTCTAGACTTGTCTCCAACTCCTGGGCTCAAGCAATCCTCCCGCTTCAGCCTCCCAGAGTGCTGGGATTACCGTGAGCCACCGTGCTCAGCTGGTAAGGACTTTAGAAACCACGGAGTTTACCCTTTTGTCCTAAAGACGAAGAAGCCAAAACCCAGAAGGTATGTGTCCTGCCCACAGCACTGCCTGGGAGTGGAGACCTCTGTGGAAGCTGGGCTTTTGGCTCCAAGACTAGTGCTCCCTACTAGTCACAGATATGCTTCTGGAAAGTGCACAGCTGCATATCCTGCATGTCTCTCCCCATCCCCTGGCAAAGCCATATCACCACCTAGGGGGACACCAGCAGGGCAGGGAATCACACAGCCTCCTTCAAGAGGCCACCCTCCCTGCGCTGGTCCAGGGACTACTTCCCATGATTTCTGCTTGCTCTTGCTATGTGATGCTAACAGGGGCTCGAGTTTTGGAAGCAAAAGCTGGACACCGAGCACTTACCTTGTCACCTGGGTATACCATGGTGGTCTAAAGAAGAGTTGTCCCCACGGGCCTCCCAGGCAGCATGGTGGATGGCACGCAGGCTGTGCAACTGGGTGCTTTTCTCGTGGGCCTTTTGCTTTTCTTATTCTACTTTCCACGAATATAAGAATGATAAACTATGCTGTCTATATGGATCTATCTGGATTATTCTTGCTGCAGGTCACAGAAAATCCAAGCAATCTGGCTTACTCAAGAGCGACCATTTATTGACTTGCATAATTCCAGTCTGAGGGGTCGCCTGAATCAGGCACGGTGGGATACAGGGGCTCCAGAGGTTTGGCTGGGATCCACATCCAGTTCCTCCATCTCTTGGCTCCATGGATCTGTTCACACAGAACCTCAGCTGCACCGCATTGCCCCCTTGGCAGGGGCCGCTGTAGCTGCTGTTGCCTAGCAGGAGGGAACAGGGAGGACATGTGCTCCCAATGGGGGCAAATCAACAAATAAGCAAACCAAACCAGATGGGAATCTTTCAAATAAAAGAAATATTCTAGAGGAGAGAACACAGGCGAGGAGTTCGGGGGAGTCGGGGCTACTCTGGGGTTGAAGTGGCTCCTGACGTCAAGCTGAGCACCCAGGGACACACATGGCCAGCTGTGCCGGGTCGGCCTGGCAAGAGCCTGGGGCCAGGGCTAGACTGTGGCCTCCAGATGCTGCCAGCCTCATTGCATTCGTGGCAACCAGGAGAGGTCTGAATTGACTCAGCACATCTGTCTGGGGACAGTCTTCTCTCCACCACAGTCTTTTCATTGTAAAACCCATGAGAAGGCTGAGCATCTGGGGACATTTTCTGCAAAGTATGCACGAGGCTGCCTCAAGGCATCATAATGAGCTTAAAGTACTTCAGTAAAACCCTCGGCTATAAAAATAAAATTTCCAGCGCATATACATTTGAAAAAAATAACATCTCCACTTAAATGCTTACTTTGACTTCTTGCCCAGGACCAGCTAAAGCGCTGCTGTTGAGAAAGGGCAGTTCAGCCAAGATTCAGCGGGCTTTTCAGAAACAGAACTGGGGAACTTGGGAATCCCAAGGCACTGGGCACCGCGAGCGTGCACATCTGTGGGGGACACGGGCAGGGACAGTCATCCCAAGCTCAGCTCCCTCCCGGCCCCTGCCACAGCAGGCGAGGGTGGGTGTGTATCCACAAAGGAGGGGCGAGGCTGGGAGGTGCCAAGGCAAGGGGGAGTTGGCTCTCTGCAGTGTGACACCTGGCCTGAGCTGTGATGAGCACTTCTTACCCCAGGCTGGATGACTCTGGCCTCTGCGACCTGAATGAAGCTTTCCAGCACTGCCGGCCAAGGACCTGGTGCCCAAGCGCAGCTGTGCCTGTGCGTGGTCCCTCCCAGCAACTCCTGGGCAGAATCACGCATCCAGCTTCTCCCTTCCAGCCCACTCCTCCCAAATCTGATACCACCCATATGGGTCCATTGTCCATTCAGTCCCCCAAGCTCCCTGGACTGCTGGGTACCTCCAGAGAAACACAGTGGGCGCAAGGCCCGGGAAGCCAGAGCCTGTGGGGGCGGAGTCTGCAGCCCCCAGGTGGTATAGAAGGGGCTGCTGGTTGGCCTCCACCTTGCAGGCGGTCGTGAGGTTCATGGCAGTGGCAGCGTTCATGGAGGCCGTGGTGTTCATGGAGGTGGTGGCTCCCAGGAAGAGCTGAGACTGAGCGGCTCACCCAGGAGCTCCACCTGTGGAGCTCAGTCTCAGCTCCTGCCAGTACTCCCAAGAGCTCTGCCACGTCCTGCCTTACGTGTACCACAGGCATCCCCCTGGCCGTTCACCAGGTCACTTGTCCCTCTGCTGCCTGGCTGGAGCCACTCTCAAGGTTTCGGCTCCCAGGCGCAGGCCCTGCAGGCAGGAGATGGCTCTCTGGGCGGCAGCTGGGTCCTGGTAGTGCAGGAAGGCCCTGCGCCGTGGGCCCTGCCAGGTGAGCCATGGGGGCTCCATGCCCAGTGCTCGCAGGGCCCTCTTGAGGTCACTCACACGGGCATCCTGGGGGAGGTTCCCCACATAAACGTCAGCCACAGGTGGGGTGCCCTTCCCCTGCAGGGAGCCATGGGCTGCCCCCTCAGATTTGGGCCCTGGCCCTGGTGCATCCTGGGGTCTCCTGCCCCCACTCGGGGAAGCTGTCAACAGATGGCCGGATCCCGGGAGATGCCGGGGCTCATCCCGGAGGGTGACGTCCTTCCCGGCCTGCTGCTCTCGGTCACGGAGGCACCGTAGTATGGGGATTTTCGCCATCATGTCACAGCTGATCTGAAAAGGGAAGCAGTTCCAGTCATTCTCAGGGTGTCCAAGGGGCACGGAGCAACACCAGGGCATCTGCCACATTCACACCCAGTTTCTGAATACCTGCCGCACTGCACAATTGAACAGGATGCCGATGGCCCAACCTGGCCTGGGGAAGCAGGCGCCTGCTCTGTAAACAGGCATCACCACCCTGTGGCTCTGTCCCACCCGGCTTGGCTGAGACCTGCACCCACCAGAGTTCCCTTGAGCCTCTGCCCCACAGGCTGCAGGATCCAGTCTCAGTTTCCTTCAAGGCTCAGAAGTAAACAAGCGAACTTCAGCCAGGACTCTACCCAGAAGAGGCACTTAAGGTTGCTGGTATTAGAGTTACAGGGTCATAGGCAGCAGCTCCCCAATGACCCCCAGGATAATGGGGGATTCTGCCTCTGGATCTGCCCCAACATGGGTCTCTGGGTGGGATGCGGTGCTGTAACAGGGCATAGGGGCCAAGCTCTGCAGGGGACAACCACAATCGCAGAAAACAGGCAGGTCTGAAAGAGAACAAGCGCTACCTCTGAAAGCATTTTCCAGCAACTGCATCAAGCTACAAAATAACAAATACGGCATAAACATAAGGCTCAACTGTGCAGGGTGACCAAGCAAAAGACATCTGTGGCTGTATCTGGACTGCCAGGCAAGGACATCTGCGTCTGTATCTTGAAGGCAGGGAAGGGCCTTGTCGTGGGGTCTCCTGAGATCTGGCAACAAGGGAGGCAGGTGAGGAGTCCCTGTAGCAAGGCCCTTACCTGCCTTCAAACACCAGTCTTTAGCGTGGGCAGTTAAGACTGCAGTTACAACCAGAGAGACTGGAACAGGCTGGAAGTGGCTGTCCTGGTGCGTCAGGGCAAGGCAGGTGACCCTGGACAGCTGTGCCTGGGCAGCAAAGGTACCGACAGACACCGCTTCACCCTTTCTGGTGATTCTCATCCTTCCGTTGGCACCAAGCTCACACATGCGGGGTCTCTAAGAGGCGGGCAGTGCTCCCCACTGGAAGTGGATGTGTCCAAACCCCTGACGGCACATCAGCTTGCTGACTGTCCATTTCTATAACAATGAACAGTTCCACTAACATCAGTGGTCTCCTGACATTCACAATAACATGCAACTTACAGCAATGGCCCTTGTGCCTGGCAGGGTGGCAGGAACCTTGTGAGAGCTGGGGTTCTTTCCCAAGGACACAGTCACAGTTCTGTGTACAACTTCCCAGGGCTGATGAAGAGTAATCATGGACCCCAGCGATAAGGGGTGCACAGGCCTCAGTTAAGAATCAGTGCACTAGAGTGAGCTTTAAAGAAATAGGCACCTAAGGACAGCTGAGCACCTTCCCGCACATCTAAAGGCTCCGAGTCCCCTTCATTCAACACCTGTTTCTATCTCCCTGTGCTAAGGAGAAAACTTCACAAAGCCTCTGCTAGGGCCAAGTCCTCTGGGATGGGGCGCTGCTCTGCTCCCTGGCACATGGCAGGTGGCAGCAGCAGACCCACGCTGGTCCTCTGAATGGCAAATAGAGGCTTGGCTGCCACGGAAAGACTTTGCAAAGAAAGATCTGCTCCTTCTAATGTTTCCCACGGGGGCATGAAGGAAAAAGATCCCGACCACGCCATGAACACAGCCACAATGGACACTGCCCTCCTCATGGCGAGGGATGGCCCCGGCACTCCACCCTGTGTCATTCTTTTGAGCGAAATCCCTGTACGCCTGCCACCAAAGCTCTGGGTCCCAGTGAAGTTCAAAGACGGCCTAAGTCCAAGCAACCCAACCCCTTTCCACACCACCCTGCTGCCTTCTCAGAGTTCAGACTCTTGTGTTCTTGTGGAATACTTAAAAACAAATTTTGTAAACTCGTCAGAATTTCAAGGATTTCTTAGGTTACTAGATCTAGTATTTAGAAGGGATGAGAGCACCTAAGACTGCAGTTACAACCAGAGAGACAGGGTGGGCATACATTTATCTGGAAGGACAGAAAGTTACTCAGCTCCGCATAACAGCAAGACCATGAAACCAGAGCATCTCATGGGGTGGGCGGGTTAGGGGCTGGGGCAGACCCTGGTAAACTTCTGCCGGGAACCACCAGGGGCTGCCACACCCAGTCTCACACCCGCAAGTCACTGTCCCCCAACCCTCCCATCTGTGTGTGATCAGGGGCGCCTTGAGCTTCCCTGCAGCAGGGGCAGGTCCTCCAGGGCGAGGCTCCACGCTCTGGTTTTTGCCATGCAAATCCCAGCTTAAAACACGTGTGTGAAAGAAGCATCAACCCTTCTGTGCACAGCACTGGGGCCACGTGGCTGTGAGCCAGCAGGCACGCCAACCACATCTCAAAGGAGGACGGCGTCGGCCACAGACAAGGAGCTAACAGGAGAGTTGCAGTGTCGGGACATGCCGCACACAGGTGCCTTTGGAGCAGAAAGGCCCCTTTGCCAGCCACGGGCAGGGTAAGGGGTGGCACGGCTCCATGCCAGCTCTCCGCATGCCCCCTCTCCCCTGCCGGCAGTGTGGCCCTGCCACTGTGCCAGCGCCGGCCCGTCTGTTGAGCTGAGGGATCTTGGCTGACCACTACGCTAGGCTGATGGTAAGTCCTGCACTCCAAGATGGCTACACTTGGGACAAGGCCACACAGTGACTCTTTTTCCTGGCTGGCAATTAGGGATAGTTGTTATATTGTGTCAATGTGTCATGTGAAATGAAAGACCTTGCTTGTTAATCAAACATCAAAACATATTTTTGCTTTTCTGTAGCTAACTCTGTTCCTACACTAACAGCACATAGTAAATTCGACTTTCTTTTATATGCTATAATCACTCTTCACTGAAGGATGTAGATGTCAGTCATTTATAAATATATAATCTCTTTTAAAGATTAAACTGGGTGGGGCATGGTGGCTCATGTCTGTAATCCCAGCACTTTGGGTGACTGAGGTGGGAGGATCACTTGAGACCAGGGTTTGAGACCAGCCTGGACGAAACAGGTGGTAAGACCCAGAGTTTCCAGAGAAAATAAAAGCCAGGTGTGGTAATGTACAGGTCTAAAATTCCAGCTTCTTAGGAGGCTGAGGCAGGACAGGAGGATCCCTTGCACCCAGGAGTTCGGGCTGCAGTGAGCTATGATCATGCCACTGCACCCTAGCCTGAGTGACAGAGAAAAGAAAAAAAAAAAAAAAAAGATTAAACTTAAAAACCTGTGTCCTGCCAGGCTCGGTGGCTCAGCCTGTAATCCCGTGCCTTTGGGAGGCTGAGTGGATTGCCTGAGCCCGCGGGTTTGAGACCCGCCTGGGCAGCGAGACCTCATCTTCTACAATAAATCAAAAAATCAGCC
>NW_007087867.1:23897-44060 GCF_000164805.1 Carlito syrichta
AAAAAAAAAAAAAAAAAAAAGTTTAAAAAAAACCTGTGTCCTAGACATGCTAAGTTAACTATGTCAGAAATGTGACTCCCAAGACAGCTTTTGCCAACCCCAAAGGAGGAGACTTGGGCTCCAACTTAACTCAGTTACACTGCTTTTACAATTTTGATTAAATTGCTTTTCTTTTTGGCTCTGGCTTTACTTGACCAGAAGACAAGAAGACTGGGAGGCTGACTTCTAAAACTTTGTTGATCTAGAAGGCTTTACTGCATGAGCCCGAGGACAGCTTAACAGACACCAAAGCACCGACATTGAGCTCAACTCCAGAGGAAGAGTCCTCGTGCCTGAGCCCGAAGCTCACTGTCCACAAATGTAAATGCCTGTAGACACCCCGAAGGGCCAGAGTGAAGCAGCTGTGTAAAGAGTAAGCAGGCTTGGAGGGGTGCGCAGAAGCCTGGGATCATACCATACTGTCTTCCCCAAACTGCCTTGAGGGCTCCCCAGGGGCAGCATCTCTTCATCACAATATGGTTCATTTAAGGCATCCTTTCACACATGGTTAGTCAAGGGCCTCAGTTAGTAGAGAGAGTCTCAGTCAGATCACCCCAAGCAATCACACGTCTCCCAGGGGCTGCAGGACCACAGGCAGTGCCTGTACCCACCTGGGGGTTGGCCACACCCACCGCTGCACCCAACCATGCCCAAGGTCAGGAACAGATGCTTCCATTTGGGAGCAGCCATGGAAGTCACCATGAACTGCATCACAAAGCATACTCCTATTTTCCAAGACACACGATGACCGCAGAATCTTCGCTGCAGAATGCCAGTCTCCCTGTACATGTGGCTCCCGCCTGGCTTGGGACACCTCAGGGCCGTGGGCGTAGTGCGTCTCCCCCTGCCTGTCAGCTTGGAGCCCCACGTGGGACAAGCACAGTCAGGCAGCTGCCGTGTCAGCCACACAGGTGGCGCCGGCCCCTCGGGAAATACAGCCACAGGCTCATGGCACACAGCCACGAAGGCGCACTTTACTTCTAGGTGTCCCATCCCAACGCGGCCCACACACGCGTGCACATGAGCCTAGGAACTGGTGCACAATGAATTATTTTGGTTTTGGAATTCTCATCTCTACTACCAGAGAGCACAATGGAAACAGAGACTACAGATCTCAATGCTGTGTGACTGGACTCAGAGGCACCTGGGCAGAATGTCCACCTTGGAAAAGTTGAATGCATTTACTAGCTTTTTTCCTAAATATCATTAATTATAAAATTATCCCTGTTGTGGTACTTTGAGGGAAAAGTAAGAAAAGAAACTTGAAATCTAGCCTTCCAGAGACAGCAACTGGATACTCCGCTACACTATCTTCCAGTCTGTTCTCTCTGCATTTTGAAATGATGAAAATACAGTCGCATGTCAAGCATATGTGCTTTCTCTGTGCCACAAGCACTTTCTCAAGCCACTAACGATTCTGCAAAAGGCTGTGTGCACTTGCATTGTTGACTTCTCCCAGCTTAAGGCTCTGAATTATGCAGGAATACACATCAGTCTCTGAATTTATAAAAACTTCCCTAGGACTGAGGCCTAGACAGCGAACTGCTGGGTTAAATATAATAATTATTTTTAAGTGAAAGCATCTATTTGCATTCGGGATGTGCAGGCCCAGCTGCAAGAGGCGTCAGCTCCCTGTGAGCTGTGGGCATCAGGATTTCAGCTGCCCAGGTTTGCTGCTGCACGGAGCTGAGGCATCCAGGCAAACGGCTCTCAACCGACTGTGGCCATTGCAGGGAGGGACACCTGGACCACAGTCCCCAGGAAAGCAGGCCACTCGAGGGGAATGAACTACCCAGAGGCTCGGGAGCACGCCCAGCACCAGCGCCTGGGTCCCTGGCAACGTCCCCCAGCCTGGCAGGATCCTCGGTGTGCACCGGGCTCAGGAGCTCTGGGACTATAGGTGGAGGGCGGTGGACGAGGTGGCAGTAGCTGTGTGTCCTCTGGCCTGGACGTGGCCAAGTCACTCCAAAGTCCCACTGGTTACCAAGTGAGGTGACTGTCCCAAGACACAGAGATCCTGTGCACACAGAGGACACACCACACCTTCAGAGGCAGACAGTGACCTGCCTTTCAGGAGGTTTCTGATGAGGTGCAGTGTGAGGGTGCACTTTCTTCCAGTCCTGGCCCAACCTTGCCAGTCCTCCTTGGCTGAAGAGGAGGAGATAGAGGAGGGGGAGCATCGGCCTCTTGGGGGTCTCGCACAGCATCAATGTGGTCATGGGCAGCAGGGGGCAGCACCTGAGAAGCCAGAGTCAGCACGTCTCTGTCCTCCTCTGCTGGGCACACAGGGCACTGCATGCCAGAGCACCACATGACAACCATGGCCACGGAAGATGTGTGTGGGACCATCTTGGCTCTGAACCACTATGACTGTCTAAGGAGGCTGCTAGCAGCCCAGAGAAAGAGAATCGTGAATGGTGTCCAGGTAGATTGCTCAAGTATATCAACAACCCTATTGCGCATCGTGACAATGATGATGATGACATCAATGCTTCTAAGCTCCATGCTGGGTATCTCACAAGCATGGCCTGGCTGGGCTCTGTCTTAAAGATAAACACACGATGGGGCATGGAGAGTGCCCTAGACACATGTGTATCAGCCCCCTGGTCTCCCACTTTCAAAGTCATAAGGCCCAGGCTGAGCAGAGCCCACGTGGATGCTGATGGTGGGTCAAGGAGATGCACTGTTCAAAGTCACTGCAGTCGAGTGGTCATCTACATTGGCTGGCCCATAGGCTAGGCACTTGCACTTCTTGGAAAGATGAAACAAAGGTCAGGGTCCCATGCTGGACTGCCTTCATGTATTAAAACAAGCAAAGTAAATGCACACCTTGTACTCACGTCACCCCCTCGTCTAGAGAACCGCAGTGCTCAGAAGACACAACACTCCAGACACTCTACTTCCATAGGACAGACAAGAGGAACATTCTTGGATTCTAAAACCTACACGATGGTGAGTTGATCACTAGAATATCACGGAATGACATAACAATATTCACCAAAAGTCCATTTGCAACAGTATTGTAACCTGGCCCTGAACTGACCTCCTTCCTCACCCAGAATCTTTACTGAAATGTAAGGATTTTTTTTTAACAAATGCCAATAAAAATTCTCTGACCACATGGGCCACAAGACCAAAACAGAAATGTCAGGGGTTGGAGAAAGGTGCTGATTTCACAGGATTCACGCGAAGAGACAACCAGGTGGTGGGAAAACTGAGAGCACAGGACCCAAACGTGAGAAATGGCCCTTGAGAAGCTTGAGGTTCTTGCCAGGCCTTCACAGGCAATGACCATTTTCCTGGAAGAGGGTCTCAGCAAGCAGGAAAATCCCCTACCTCCACCAGAGTGCCGGCCATGTTTTCAGTAGCTTCGGCTGAGTGCAGTATCCTTTTCTGCAAGAGGGGATAATCATATTCGACTGACACATGGTGACTTGGTTTGTTGCTACTATTATCTTCTTGACAAAACTTGCAGAATGTAACCAGGTGATCCTCCATCTCCATTGTCCTCATGTGGGCTGCCATGGGTGCTCTCCTATGAGGCGCTGGCCTCAAGGGACTGCTAGTGGCTTAGCTGTGGCCAGCACTCTGTGTACCCTTCCCAAGATGTTTCTGTGCAGCTCCAGGAGCTAACAGCCTTGTGCTCCATCTGGTGCGTTGGCCCCCACTTCTAGGGAAGCTATGGACCCAAGTTCTGAGGCATACACAAACTCTTCAGAAAGGCACCAAGGAACACTTACTCTTCAGAAACTGAACACCTCTGCCGGTGTATCTGTGCACACGAAGGGGCCCGCCCATCCACTTCTGGCCATATGTACAGTGCCTCTGCTTTTATCAGGGCCAGTACAGAAGGCATGCACACTTGGCCCCAGCTTTGCCTGCCCTGGCGCCTGCAGGGAAGGGCTCCACTGGGTTGCAGTACAAGGGTCAGAAGTTTTATTCTGTGTTCATCCTGAGAGGTGGATCTTGCTGATGTCCCATGCCTCAAAGAAGGATGCTTGCAAACTCTGAATGATGTGGGTTTAAACAGTGGCAGACAGGGACAGGGATGCTTATTTGACCAATAGTTTCATTCCACATGAAGCACAACCTCCTGTGTTTTCTCGGTCATTCTGGCTGTCTGCTGCAAAGACAGCATCAAAACCTGCAGGCTGGCTCTTAGGACCAAACTCCCAGGACAGACTCACATGTGACGTGTGCCATGAACTGGTCTGGAGAAAGGACACGAAGGCATGACTCTCACAAAGGCCTTGCAGAGCCTTCTGCTCAGGCCAGCTCTGCTTGAAGAACCAGCTCTGCAGTAAGAAAACCTGGGTTTACACAGGAAAGGCCAATGCAATATGGCCCACAGGCTATGCTGTATTTGGGAAGGCAGGACACCCTACAAAATGAAAAGCAGTCAGCAAACAGAGCTGTGAGGTCCCTGCTGTGAAGTGTCCTAGTCGACGAGGCCACTTCTATGCTTACAGAGGCAGATCCTGGATCTGCTGCTTTCCAGAATCCAGGGATTTGTTAGTAACTCTGGGGCCCATGCCTGGAGGCTGTGACTCAGGTGCTAAGCTGTCCAAAACCTCCATGGGAGATTCTAACACACAGTCACGCTGGAACTGTGCAAGCCGCCAAGCAGAAAACATAACAGAGGAGAGGGCTCCAAGCTAGGGGCCATGTTGGCCATGGCAACGACCTACCTTGGACCACATGATTCCCAGTGGCTTTGGGCGCTGGCAGTCTGTGGCGATGACCCTGGTGGGAGTGAGGATGTAATCGACAGTGATGTCGTGGTCCTCCAGGAGCGCTTCAGGAATGTCCACGACCTGCTCAGACAGAAGTGGGATCAGGGCTGGCGGGACACGCCCTAGCCGTGTGTCCTGCCATGTCGGCGGGAACGCGAGGCTGCTCAGACGCCTCCAAAGCCACCCTTGGGCTGAGGTGCGGCTGCAGTGTCACCAGCAAGTCCAGCCTGGCCGAGCAGGGCGACGCGACTTGGCATAGACAATCGCGTCTCTCCCACCCTGGCTCTCTTGGGGGAGCACAGCAGTGGCCCTGCTCACCCCCCTTCCCAGGAGGCACCTGGCAGTCATGTACAACGGTGACCACAGGCGTTCCCTTGCCGATGGCTCCCATGGACATCATCATGGCGTACTCCAGGTCGGCATAGCCTTCTCCCTTCCCGATCCTCCAGCCTAAGACACAACATGAGAGTCAGGATCTCTGGCGTCTGAGCATTGCTCGGGAGTGGGTTTTTCACTAGGCTGCAAGGAAAGAAGCTTAAGCCCGGTATCCCTGGGCTTTCTGCAGAAATTTCCACAGGAACCCCCAAAAGCAGCCCACTGAAACAGACTTTCAGGTGATCAACAGGAATCACCCACACTGCAAACGCATTTAAAGGTCACAGAGACATTGAGCACACATTTACAGAAGCCTTATGTTAGCAGGACCCACATTCAAAGTCACGAAAAGAGCAGCTCTCAAAAAGACCACGAGCCAAGTTCTACTAAAAGCAAAATATTCCTAAGCCACTTAGAGGAAAGTCACTCTGCAGTGAGGGACGCGTGATGACTCAACCTTGTCTTCTTAGAAGCACTGACTGATTACCCAGTTCCATACTTCAGTTCCATCCCTCAGAGGGCGGTTTTGGCAGTACTATACTGACATGAAAGGCCTGCCTGAACCTAAGGGAAGCTAAGATCCAACTCACATGCTCTGCCCCTCAGGAAGCTCGAGGCAGTGCAGAACCGTGGCCTCTGAGAGTCACCACATCTGAGTGTCCCGGGAGCACTCACACTACGGCCGAGCACCCATACTACTGATCATGCTAACTTTGACGGTTAGAAACCTTCACCTGCGCATGCAAAGAAGCCAGCAAAGCATGTGCAGAGTCCACAGACAGCAGGAGGCAGATGAGCAGTAAGCGTGTGAGCAGTGTGCGACCTCTCCCCTAAGTCATGCAAGTCAAAGCAAATGAGACAGTCCTGTCCACTATCAGACTACAGAAAATGAAGAAGTCTGATCATTCCAGCTGGGAGCAAGGAAGAAGGGACAGAGGCCAGGCACAGCTGATGAGGACCATAAAGGAACTTGGCAATAGCTACCAAGGTTAAAAATCCACCCTTCAGTTCGGCAATGCCCTTCCAAGAATTATCCCACTGTCAACCTCAAAGGCACACCTGGACGATCAGACAGGATATACTTTAGCATCACTTGTAAGGGAAGAGACCACACCAAATCCTGGAAGGAATCACTCATTTCTGCGTCCACCCATCAGGGTCAGGTTAAATCCCTGTGGCACACACACGGGGACACTGCAGCCACCCAACATGAGGGGAAAATGGGGCCAGCCCATCCACACCAACAGACAAAGAGCTTCGAGATGCTTTACCAACCAGGGCACAACCACTACATGGGCGGTTATCCCTTTTGTGAAAGGGAAAGGAGGATGTGCATAAAACCTGTCCCTAGAATACATAAGCTAGCTGGGGTCTCATGCATGCTACATGTGCATGTACCCTAGGAAGCCCTGGCAGTGGACATCTGAGGATGGGCAGGAAAGATGCATGGGTGGGGCAGAAGCATGGCGCCTGCACTGCTTTACACAGGGGTTATACGAAGGGTGACATCTACAAACACTCTTTTCTTTTCTTATTTATTTTTTCTTTTTGAGTTGGAGTCTCAGTCTGTTGCCCAGGCTGGAGTGCAGTGGCAGGCTCATAGCCACCATAGCCTTAACCTGCCAGTCTCAGGCAGTCCTTCTGCCTCAGCCTCCCAAGTAGCTGGAACTACAGGTGAGTGCCACCACGCCCAGCTAATTTTTTGATTTATTATAGAGACAAAGTCTCTTTTCTCCTTTATACATCCCTGACTAAAAAAGAAAACCCCTAATGATCTTTTCAAAGAGGAGACCTTGCTAATTTCCCCCTCCAAGGGACAGCCCAGATTCCGCTGCCAGGCCTCCAGGTCTCCGAGAAGCAGCCTGGACCTATCAGAGGGCCACGCTGCATGGACACCCGTTCCCATCCTGCATCCTCCAGGCCCATCCAGGCCCATCTACCTCAATGCGCTCAGTGTAAGAGCAAGCCCTGAGGCCACGTTGGAGGCAACCTCTGCTCCAGGCCAGCGGTCCCTCCTCAGTCGCCTTCCTGTCAGTCCTAATCTGTTTCCAGCACTGAGCACATCACATCCTATTCTGGTCTAGCTCCCGCGTCTGCCCGGTCCACACACTGTGCCTGCCCAGCACACAGTAGGTGCTCAGTAGGCACGCTAGAAATGTGTGCTTCCAAGCGAGCACTGATCCTTGCTGGCACGGATGGGGCATCTGGACCTGGAAACACACTAAAAGCAAATAAAGAACGAAAGTGTCCCACACAGTAGCTCGGAGCGATGGCGAGGGAGAGCGGGCATTTGGGGTGGGACAGGGACCCTCTCAGCAAGGGCCTCAGCCTTGTGGACTAAGGACAGTGTGCATCACCTGCTGCACGGCAAAGCACCAGGCCTCGAAGGGAGTCTTAGTACCCCATGCCACCCCGGAGGCTGCTGCTTCATGGTACAAAGTCTAGTGTTCTTCCTTTTTCTGGAGCCCCTCCAGGACCAACTATTTACTGCCACACTGCAAATAAATTCACTCCAGTTCCAGTGAACTCCAGAACGAGAACAAATCTCTCATCACCTGAAGAGTGCCCTCACTTTATTTTTCCTGCTAAGAAAAGTGGAAATACTGTAAAGGTGTTGAGCTGGGGCCAGGAGGGGGAGGAACAAGTTGATTCTTCAACACAGGAGATAAACGCATGGCTTCAGGGACCAGGCACATGTCCAGGAAGAAGTGATTACCACCAACTTCCAGAAGCACACAGAGAAGCCAGGACAGTTGCTGTCAGAACAGGGTCTCCTTGGAGAGGTCCTGTCTTTCTTACCTTTCTCAGAAACGGCGACAGATCCTACCACAACTAAATCCACCAGGACTCGGGAGTCCAGGCCGACAGGGACGCTGTAGCTCCTCACACCCTACAGAGAGATGTGAGTTAGAGCGCTTCAACCACAGCTGGGTCCTCACTTCCCATTCAAGGCCAAGGAACATCTAGGATGTGGATCAACTGCCTGGCATTGCAGATATCCCGGCACTGCAGGTGTGGCATTTTGGGAGAACCAGGGTCCCAGAAACCATTTTGGGGGACAGTTCCTGCAATTTCTTTCCCAGGAAAGTGGTCGGGGGAATTGACAGCACAAATTCATAGGCCGCTAATTTCATAATATTTAGCAACAGTTTTTCCCTTTAAGGTTAAAGAGCTTAGGCAAGGGAGTCAGGGAAGTGGGGTTCAGTCCCTCTTAGCTGCAGGACCTCAGCAGGCTGAAGCACTCTGAGCCTCAGTTTCTCAACTGTGAGATGAGGATACCACCCCCTCCGGATCAAACTGGGGCTAGAAGTAAGTGAGATCACGGAAGCTGTGCTTTCAGCACATAAGACGTGGTTAGTAAACGTGTGTGACCTTTATTCAGCACAAAATACTGAAGGTCATTATCTTTATGTACAGCATTCTGACTTCTAAATAATTACTTATTTACCTGGAATGTACCCTGAGTATATCCATTTACACAAAATAATGGAGACCTATATATTTTTTTTTTTTGAGTCAGAGTCTCACTCCGTTACCCAGGCTGGAGTATAGTGGTATACTCAGGGTCACACCAGCGACAACCCACTGGGCTCCGGCAATCCTTCCACCTCAGCCTTTCAAGCAGCCAGAACTACAGGCACGTGCTACCACGCCGGGCTAATTTTTTATTTCTTGTAGAGATGAAGTCTTGCCAAGTTGCCTGGGCTGGTCTCAAACCCATGGGCTCAGGCAAACCACTTGCCTTGGCTCCCAAAGTGCTGGGATTACAGGCTGAGCCACTGAGCCCGGCCGAGACCTGCACTTAAAAGACAGGGAAGCTGAGTGTGTTCATGACCCTCATGACACGGTTACAGTTCATTCAGTCCTGTACCCAGTGGCAGTTGGCCATGCTGTGAGGTGGGACCCTGCCTGCCTGTGCAGAGCTAGGACAAGTCCCTCATAGGGCCTGTGTGGGGGGACACTATGGGGTCTCCCAATAGTCATGGCAGGGTGCTGGCCTGGGCGCCCTCCACCTCTGGAAAGCCTGTGTCATCGTAATCTCACAGGACCATGGGTGGGTGTCTACCCTGTAGAGGGTCTCACAGTTTGTACTTGTGAACACTGCCCATAGCCATGGCTTTATCTTATCTTTCTACCTTTATTTATCCTTTGTCCCTTTATCTACATCTTTTTAAATTTTTTTACTTTGTTGTATATATTTTTATAAGCCACATCAAATTCTGTTTTTGGAATAAAACAAGGTGTCAATACACAATAAAACACTCCATTTTTATACATTAGGCTGAAGTGGTAAATCCCCTAAAAGGGGAATCTCTTGAATTGTCTTACTTTTTATTCTCAGAAGATTAGGAAACAAATGACCTGAAGTTTACTTTAGGAATCTTAAGAGAGTCACCAAATTCTATTTCTTTAACTGCAAAATACAAACTTTATTATACTGTACCCTAAAGTAATATGTACATACTCTGGTTTTACGACATTGTGAGGCATTCAAGAAAACCCTATGTACACAATCATCAGCAATGATTAATTTAGGACCAGTGAGGTAACTTCCAGTTGGGCCTATTTTGGAAATTCCATCCTGACTCCCCAGCTGCTATGGGAGCATTTGACAGGCCAGGAATAAGAGAAGCCACACAGCTCTAAACAACATCACAGGAGAGTGCTAGATGGGGCCAGAGCACCAGAACACTCGTTCTCCCTTTCCTTATTAACAAGGAATTTATAATTTGCCAACTCAGTGAGAAACAGAAACTTACAGGAACAGAATCTGTTTAGAGTTTTCCTACTTGGCTCTCTCAATGACAGAACTGCCTAACACTTTAGGGTCTCTGTCCATTCAGTCCTGCTAAAAATAAATCTCAAGGTCAGGCATGGTGGCTCACATCTGCATAAGGCACTTTGGGAGGCCAAGGCAGGAGGATCACTTGAGGCCGGCCTGGGAAACAAAGCAAGATCCCATCTCTACAAAAAATAAAATAATTAGCCGGGTGTAGCAGCACACGCCTGCAGTCCCAACTACTTGGGAGGGCACTGGACCTCAGGAGTTTGAGGCCGCAGTGAACCATGACTACACACTACACTCCAACCTGGGTGACAGAGCGAGACTGTCTCAAAAAATAAATAAATAAATGTCAGCCCCGTGATACTATTTTACACTATGGTAACTCATCAGAAGTCTCAGCAGAGAACCGTTCATTCCTCAGTGGGTGACAGTTTCTAGCACTTACCTGAGAGGTGGCACATTTTCTCAAGATGTCTTTGGTTGCCCCAGGGGGTGGTGTGATCTTATTAAACAATCCCGTTCTCAGTCGTGGTGTTGGAACCAACAATGTTTTCTTGCTCTTTTAAAGAAAAATCAACCAACAAATTACAAAATTAAATGTTTAATCATTTCAGGAAGGGAAGAAAACTACCATCATCTGCAGTTTTTGATGTGTGCAAAGGAAGCCACTTGTTCTGAGCCCCAATTACATAATGTGTGGTGGCCAATTTCATGAAGACTCACCACTCGGCCACCTTGCTATGAAAGGCAGGTGTTTTGTAAACCTGCTAATTCTACTTCACTCGCCATTCAAGATTGCTATAGGTACCGGTGGTAAGAAGATCCAAACTCCAGTCAGTGCTAATGAAGATCCAACCACAGCTTTCCTGGGTCTTGGCAGCAAACACTTTCATCACAGCAATGCTGCCCTTCGACATGGGCACAGGCAACTACCTTCAAAAGTCACTCACACATCCAGCACACACATCCAGCTTGCTGCTCACCATGTCATGATGGAACAGAGCCGTAATTACGATAAGCAAGACACCAGCGGGTGCCGACAGCCCCCTTGGTCTCTAATGATTTTCAGAGAAAACCCCTGGCCCAAGGGTTCTCTAAGTGAGGGCCCGGCCCCATGGTGTACAGTAGCTGGGCTCTGGCAAGGCTTCTGGTGGGCCCCATGCTCATGAAAGTCTCAATCTACTGGCTACAAAATCTCTGAAATCATAAAAGCTGTAACATCTTTCAAGTATAGAATGGTCAATTTTAGTTTCTTTTTCTTTTTCTTTTTTTTTTTTTTGAGTTGGAGTCTCACTCTGTCACCCAGACTGGAGTGCAGTGGCCGTTCCTAGCCACTGTAGCCTTGACCTGCAGGGCTCCGGCGATCCTTCCGCCTCAGTCTTCCAAGTAGCTGGAACTACCGGCACGTGCTACCACGTCCGGCTAATTTTTGATTTATTGTAGAGATGAGGTCTCACCAAGTTGCCCAGGCAGGTCTCAAACCTGCGGGCTCAGGCAATCCACTCACCTCGGCTTCCCAAAGCGCTGGGATTACAGGCTGAGCCACTGAGCCTGGCCGATTTTAGCTTTTGAGCAGAAGATGACAACCCAAAGCCAATGAAGGATCGTAAGCTCAATGCGGCCGACCTCAGGAGAGGTGTTCTAACCACGAGGAGGGCATTTCAACACAGCACTGCTGTCGCCATGTGCTATCCGTACGGGTGGTGACAGGTCTGTGCCCACGCAGCGGCAGTTTCCTGTCCGTGCACCACACATCATGAGGGTCAGTCTTCCTTTTCTGGAAGGTGCTCGTCCCCTGGCTCAGTGGATCTTGCCCTCACTGTGCATCAGAACCACCTGGGGACTGTAAGTACTGCCACAGTGTAAAGAATGACACCAGAGCCCAATTTGGACCCTGGCATGGCCGGCAGTCTTCAAAGCTCCGGAGCTACATGGCTGTGTGGTCAGAGCAAAACCGCCTGCTTGCAGGGAGTACTGACTAGAAACAGTGTCCTGGCGCCCTCTAGAGGCTGACTCATAGGGCTGCAGCTGGGCCTGGGAAGTCAGCAAGCCCAGGCATCACTGACAACACGGTCAGACATGGTCACTGTCCCTAGGTAGGCATGGCCTGTGGCTCTGCACATTCTGTCACCTGCCTGCGCCCAGCTGGGGCTCAGGAACCTGGATTTCTACCCACCTTCCAGGTGACTCTTAAGCCCATTAAAGTCTTCAGACCCACCACGGAGCCTGCAAGCAGCAGAGCTCAGACCACAAATGTGGGTGTCTTTTCACCACCACATCCCCATGTCCAGCAAAGCCTGAAGGATGGGAGATTCCCAGCTCAGTTGTTCATCCAACCTGGATGAACAAAGACATGGAGCGGGAGGGAGGAGCTCAGAGACCCTGTCAGGTCACGCCCCTCACAGGCTGCCTTGTGGAGTCTAACCTCCACACATACTGAGGACCAGCTCTGGGTCAGAACTTGGCTCCACCATGCTGGACACACCTGGACACAGAGACTCTCCGTTCTGATGTCTTCAGCTGTCATGGGGAGCAGAGATTGCTCCCACAGGACAACTGCAGAACCAGATGCAATAACACAGGGAAAACATTTGGGCAGGACCAGGCCTTGCATGCAGTGACTATGACTGCTGTCCTTCCCTGCTGTTGCTGCCGTGATGGCTCCTTCCAGCTTGCTGGAGTTTCACTCACTGGGCAAGTAAGGCCAACAAGCAGCCATGCTTTTGGAAGACACTACACGGCAGTCCCTTCGGGGCTGAGCTGCACCAGCTGACATGGTGATCTCTGCACGACCCCCCTGAGGGGCCGGGAGCCTAGCCGCGCTCCTCTGGGTCCTGTAAGAATACTTTCTGGTGTTTACTCTGACATGCAGTGTGGGCCGTGCCCCATTTAACAGGGCTTCTCAGGAGTCGGCCTTGATAGCATTGGTGGGGAAACTGAGCCACCACACAAAGTGTGGTCACAAGGGGTACAATTCCAGAGATCCTGCACTGGGACGCTCAGTGCAATACTCACTTATATTAGCTGTAATTTGTTTCAGCAAGACAACACTAATTGTCACATGAGATCAAAGGGGTCGTCTGACTGTTATTGCTTTACTGGCTCTGTATTTAATTTATATGCTTATTTTGGCTTTATAGGTGCATAAGAGCCATGAGCATTAAAATTTGTAGCAAGTTTTATGTTTGTACATTTTAAATTAGATTATAATAAATTAATTTAAATCAACCCAGAGGAATTTTTTCCTTTTCCCTGAAAAGGGGCCTATATATTTCAGTTGGGAAACAGTGCTCTAATTTATATGCTCTGGGGATGCAGGTATCAGATTTCTTACTCATGATTTATCATGTTTCCAAGAATTATAACACTATACATGCAGCAAAATGAGTTAAATATGTTGTAATCTTTCTCCTCTGATGAAGTACATCAGAATTGAGACCCCCAGTGCTATCTTGTGTTTGCTTAGGAAGTGAGGAAAGAAAAGCTTATTACAAAGGCATGATGGAATTTTAAAAGTGTATGGGGCGACCCCCTTGGGTCCCCTGCCACTCTGGGAGCTTTTCTGTCCTCTCAATAAATCCTGCTTTCTCAAAAAAAAAAAAAAAAGCGTATGAGTGTTGAGAAACCTTTATGCTCTTAGTCACAGTCTTCACCGCATCAGAGCATGGCATCATAACAGGCGAGCATTTGTCATCTAGAAACAATAATTCTGCATTCAGTAAATTTGTCGGCATGCTCATGTCACACAGCAAGGTGGCGTGTTGCCTACTTTAGCTCTGACTCCTCAACTCTGGGACACCACAGCTTCCACCTGGGTTCCCTCTCCCTGTGCTAATGCCTGAATGCCATGTTTTCATTCTTTTTCTCTGAATTTAGAAACATTCAGGACTTCTGACCAAATGTTAAAGAGCTGACTAACTTCTGGACTGTTCTTGGAAACACACCACAGGGCACATTCTGTGCTCAGGAGAGTAGGAAGCGCCATCCTTCTACGGAGAAGTCTGCATGCATTCACTTGCCTCCTGAGGGCATGTCCCCAGGCGGCCAGGTCTCTGTTCGGCAAGTGAGATTACCTGCAGTGCCAGCAGCCGAACGCCTTCCAGTGGTTTATCAGGGTCCACTTTAACTTCCTGAGTTCTGGCAAAAACTTCTAGGTCTTTGATGTTTTGGCAAGCCAGGTAAGACCCCTGGTTAGGCAAACAGACAGAATGGCACTTACTTCAAGGACGAAGAAGCGAACGTGTTTCTGGGGCGCATCAGGGTTTACTTTAATGGTCCTGGCTATTTTGAACGCCTGCAAGCGAGGGAAGTGCTCCGCCGCACGTGAGGCCCCCTGTTTTAAAGGCAAGCGCATATCACTTAGAGGACAGCATCTCTCAGGTTGGCTGCAGTGGGCAGCTTGGCCCCAGTCTCACCCAGCAGGCAGGGGGCATAGATTCTAAGGTATGAACTAGGAGTCACCTAGAAACACTAAGAAAGTGGTCAGGGTAGACAGGGATTGGAGAAAAGTAACTTATGCTCATTTCGTTTGCGCTGAAATAAAACAAGCATTCCAGAAAGAATGCAAGCCATGAGTGCAGAGTTTGATGGATGCTCACAAAATGAACACACCTGTGTAACCCTCACCAAAATCAAGACATGGCACAAGCTGAACCCCTTCTCTCCGTCCTCTTTAAAGTGCTGTGTGACTGTGGATCCTGGGCCTTTACTCCTGGGCTTCATACACATTTCTCGGGAGTAACAAACGCACAACAAAACATAGTAACAACAAAAACAGATTTTTAAAGGGACAGGAAAGTCAGAACCAGCTTGGCTAAAGACCAGAGAAGGAGGGTCTGCTGCAGGGAAGCCAGGCTCAGGGAGAAAGTACAGCCACAGGGGGTGACGCAGACAGAGGGCTGTGTTCCTGAGGCCCCACCCAGCACGTTCAAATAGCACTCCCTTCTCTTCTCATGGAAAATATGCATGCTGGAGACGAAGCACTGTCCTGTTCCCTCTTTCAAGCAACCTTTTTTCTATCACCACTATTATAAACAGACATTTTGATTGTCTTATATTTGGAGCCTCTGGGAAACTGAGGCCCAGAGTCGTGAGACTGGCAAGACCTTCATTTATTTTGGTATGGGGGTTCATTACCCACTGAACCCCCATACTGATTCTGGGACCATGGCAGACCAGGGCATTGAGGGCTTCTGATCTCTCTGTCAAAAAACCCGGGTGAATGGTAAGTTTTACATTCACAACAAATTGTTAGTAAAGTACCGATACAGAGGCTGGGCTTCCTTCTCAGCGCCTGTTGGTTCCATAATGTTGTCAGGGAGGCATCCAATAGCTGCTTCTGGCAGAACGCATATTTCACTTTGTACCAAAGAGGAAGCGTAGCCTTAGTCACCTCAAGGGAAGACAACCAGCCCCTGCATAGAGAGGCAGGAGCCCTAGGAAGGGTGAGTAACACGATGAGGGATGTCTCTAACCACGGCAGACGCCCTGGTCAGACAGCTTTGACTTCGCACCACTGCCCACCGTCCACCAAAGTCTAACCCGCTGTACTACGTGTGGGAACTGTGTTACTCAGTCAGGAATATCCCCCTTTCCTTTTGACTACTCCACGAACACATCAGTACCTTAAAATTGGGGATCCTGTGGTGAACAGGTCGAGGAAAGTCAGCCAAGTTTTCTGATTCCATGTAGTCCCAAATGCGCTCACGAATGTCCTGCTTGGAGACACCTAGTACAACAAAGGGTTGTGACTTATTAATAAGTCACAACCCAAAAGGGAATTCCATGTGGTGTGCAGGCTTGGGTCACACTGCCTGTTCCATGGCTCCACCTGCAATCCTCAATACCAGTTCTATGACCATGCCATGGTGGTCTTCTGTCTCCATGTCAAAATATCTGTGCTAAGTTTTAGACGCACAATAAATTGTTAGTAAAGTCCCAATACAGAGTAAATTAAACATGACTCAAGTGTTTAATCCAGTTCTATTAAACTTGCAGCCGTAGAACAAAACACCACCCAAACCATTCCCAGTGTTCTTGTTTGGTCTCACCAGGTCTGCTGATGTGAATAAACTCATCTTAGTCTCCTCAGCTGTGACATGAGTACAATTAGTTTATTATTGCCTTAAAACTGAGTGACCTGAAGATCAGCTGTGATGTGGGATCAGTAACTACAATTCCTTTTATTAGTAAGGATCTTATTTATGTATTCTTTTTTGATTTGGAGTCTCATTCTTTCCCCTAGGCTAGAGCACAGTGACATTATCACAGCTACTGCAGCCTCAACCTGCTAGACTCAGGTGCTCTTTCTGCCTCAATCTTCCAAGTACCTGGTACTACAGGCACACACCACCACGCCTAGCTCAATTTTTTTTCTTTTTAAAATTTCTGTAGAGATGAGGTCTCACTATGTTGCCCAGGCTGGTCTTGAACTCCTGGGCTCAAGCAATCCTCTCTCCTCGGCCTCCCAAAGTGCTGGGATTACAGATGTGAGCCACTGTATCCAGCTGAGGGTGGGAAGATCTTTTATTCTATATCCAACTTCAAGAATGCATTTTTAGGTTACAAGTATGCTTTAATGATTTGATTAGGGTGGAACAAATAAAATTTGCATTAACCATGTGCTCCTCTTGGAGTAGAGAAATGTAAAAATTAACCAGTTAAGTAGAAGAAACAAAACCAGCACGTTCTAGAATACTGAATGCTTTTAGTGGTCCAGGGCTATCCCTGTGCTTGTAAGGAAGTTGGTTTCAAAGGACTCTGCCTACTACCTGACTTGCTTTTCTAACAACTCATTATATGCCAGGGCTGTAAAATTTTTTTTTTTGAGTTGGAGTCTCACTCTGTCGCCCAGATGAGGTCTTGCCAAGTTGCGTGGGCTGGTCTCAAACCCATGGGGTTAGGTAATCCACTCGCCTCGGCCTCCCCAAGTGCTGGGATTACAGGCTGAGCCACCGAGCCCAGCCTGGGCTGTGAACTTTTAAGCACAGTGTTTCCTATGTGAAAATTGTATTCAACAGTATACTCTCACTTCCAGTCCTAAAGTTGACTCTGTTACTCCCAGTGTGGAGGAGTGTATTTAGCCTAGGCCACCCTAGTCTCCACAGGGTACATGTCGTGTCGCTGAAGTTGGAAGGTGAAGGCAGACTTCTTCTTGTCAATGTGCAGGATGACTCCACATATGCTGACCAGGAGCAGGAGATCACATACCGTGGTGGGCAACCAGCTGGCTTCCAGTCCTTTGCTACTGACGTATGTTCCGCACCCCATGGACACAAGTGTTGTGAGGTTACACGTCCAGTTCTGGGGCGCAAGGGCTGGACCTGAATCTCCCTGGAGAGCAGGCATCCAGGGCCTGGCACAGCCCGGCCGAGAGCCTCCTGGAGCGCCCTCCACAAATTCAAAACGCAGCTCTGGGTGAGCTCAGATCTCTAAAGATGAAAGCTGAGATTACCCAGCTGTCAGCTGGGGAAGGGCCACATCTCGGAGACACAGGCTGGGCCACCAGGCAGCTTTCAGAAGTTGGCTTGTTCCTTCCTGCTGGGCACTTTGCACATGCCAGTTAATGCCAGAAAGTGCATTACTCTTCAAATGGCTCCCTCACTACTGATCCCTCTGACACAGGTGTGCTGAGTGAGCTCTGCTGGCAAAACCTCTCCCTGCTGGCCACTTCGGCCTCATCTCTGACATTCCTCACTTTAAATTCAAAGAGTGGCTCACCCACTGCGGTTCCCTGGCCCCAACACACCTGGCCGCCTTCCTGCCCCTTAAGGTTCTGCTGCCTCCCCCTCCGGAAGCACTCCCTGACTGCTCAGTCTCAGGCAGACACTCCTCCTTTAGGAACCCAGAGTATCCTGTTTTGTTTTTCCAAACAGAAACAATTACATTACCACAACTATTACAAGTTTATTACATGTATCACTTTTAACAACCCAGAGGACCTAGGATAGCCTCAACACTGTGCAGGATACCACGTGGGACACAAGAAATGCAGAAACAAACATGTAATTGACTCCCATTTATAAAGCAATGGAATAATAGGCCGGAGGGGAAACCTGAGAAATGAAAGGGCAGATCTTTGTCCTTGGAAAGCTATGAAAACATGGGAAATAATTAGAATAATAAAGGTGACACACATAAATGTGTGAAATGCCTGAAACCTGCTCTGTAACTGTCTGTTCCCCGGGGGCCCTGGCGGGGCAGCGGGGGTCTCTTCGTCCTTCAGCCTCCAGCTCAGCCCTGGCCCTCGGCAGGCATGTCTCTCACAGTCCCTGTCCCCATTCTGCTGTTTCACCGTCTGATCACGGCACCGTTTACACGTTGCACAGGCAGGGAGGGCGGGAGTGGGTCTGTTCACGGCTGCGGATCCGGGTTTACAGGCCCGGGCACTGTCTGTGCCAGGCAACCCCGCGTCACCCAGCCAGGCTCTTCCCTGTGGAGACCGATCTCCTCTGGCCCGGGCTCCCCTAGAGGAAGCCTCTTCACGCTGGGGCAGGGCCTCCAACGGAGGCTTGCATTAAGACGGCAGAGACGCAGCGGCCCCGGGGTCAGGTTAAACTTGGCGATCCTGCCTCTGCCGCCAGCTGTGAGCCTGCTTCTCCGAGCTCCGCCCGCCAGCTCCGGCACCCGCACGGCAGGGGGCCCTCCTGCCCTACTTCCGGTTGTCCCGACTCTTCCCGACATCTTCATCCGGGCTCCGACTCGGAGCCCCGCAGACCCTTCCGAGGCCCCCGTCAGCCCCCGGCGGCCGCTCGGATGCCCCAGCCCTCTCCGGCGACTCTTCAGAGTCTCCCGCCAGCCCCGAGGGTCCCTCTGCGCCCCCGCCCACCCCCGAAAGTCCGCCGCTCCCCTCACCCGCCCTCGGCTCCATGGTGACGTCACCACCGCGCGGCGCCTCTCGGGGCGGAGTCCGGCGCAGAGTGACGTCATCCGCCTCGCGCCTGCGCGCTGGTGAGGACGGAGGTGGTTGCTCGGAGGCCAAGGGCCGTGGGCGGGGTGCGCGTGCGCGTGCGCGTGCGGTGCCACGGCTGGTGGGCGGGACGTGGCGCGCAGAGCCGGTCGTTATTCAGCGTCTCCTCTGACAGGCGTTTGCCGACGTGGGCTTAATGACGAGGACAAGCTCCTGGACTCTCGGAGGCCGCTGCCCATTCAGACACACCCACCTGCTCTCCCAGTCCCGAGAGGCCGCCTCCTCCGAGAAGCCGGCTGGATTATTCTTGCGAGACCCTTCGGGCGCTCAGTGTTTGCACATGGGGGTGCGGCCCCTCAGCTGGGCACTTCTCTCAAGTGTCTGGCAGGCGGAGTGTCTGGACCTGCCCAGCCCCTGGGTGACTCCCATGCAGGGGTCCGAGGTCGCTCTCTGAGAGACTCCAGAGCGCGTGCTCGGCTGCACCTTTCATTTTGGCCCCGATCTAAGGGCCAGGAAGCGGCTGGGAACACCAGGCTGCACGGACAGCCACGTCCACGCCCATCCGGACTCCGGGGTGGCGGACAACAGGGACGGTCCATCTGGCCGTCTTCCTCATTGGCTCCTGAGGAAGACGGCCACCGCCCCCCCCCCCACACACACATGGGAGTGGGGCGGGGGACCAAACCGCTGTGAGAGGTGGCAGACCCTGAGCACCGGGCCCAGCACATCACACGCCCTCCCAAAGTGGTGTCCTGCACCTCACAAGACAGACAGCAGCACTGTAATGCCCACGCTACAGAGACAGCGAGGTTCGGGCTGCAAGCCACTTACTCCGGTCTGGAGGTAACCAATCCCGGGCCCCCGCCTTCACCAGGACCCAACTGATGGCAGTAATCATAGGTGCCACCACGTGCCAGGCCTTGAGCTGAGGCCCCTTTCTCCACAAGAAGTTCCCCAGGCTTTCCTGGAGGAGCCAAGCTTGCCATCGCCAGAACTCGAGGCAGCAGACAGAGATAGCGGCCACTGTCCCCGGTGTTTTGCAGGAAGCCTGGAGTGCTGACAGCCTGATGAGGGCACTGGGAGGGAGCTGGGAGGTGGCTTTTCTAAAGGGAGAGAGGACACGGAGACGTTGTCTTTGGGCTTCTCTATCCTGCAGATCTTCAAAACAGGGTTCAAGGGAGGCATGGTGGCTCACAGCTGCAGCCCCGGCTCTTAGAACAGGGAAACCCTTTCTCAAATCTGTCTCCACATTTAACTGGGGTCAAGGATTTATCCAGAAGGGGAGGAATGTAGAAAGCAAGCACTGGGAGGGGCGGGGGGGG
>NW_007087867.1:44080-46024 GCF_000164805.1 Carlito syrichta
ACTGGATGAGAGGAATTGGTGCAGGAGAGGAAGCAGGGTTGGAGGGGAGGAATTGGAGAGGAATTGGAGAGGAATTTGGAGGGGAGTAGGGGAGAGGAATTCAGGAGTGGGGGAATGAGTTGGAGGAGAGTCCTTGGGGTGGGTGGGGGGAGGAGTTTAAAAAGGATTTGGGGAGGGGCGAAGGTGGGGGAGAGAACTTGGGGAGACTGAGGCGGAGGAGTTGGAAAGAGGAATGGGGAGGGAAAAGGGGAGGATGTGGGGGACAGGAAGTGGGAGTGTGAGGATGTGGAGTTGGAGCAAGTTAATTGATGGGGGGAGGTTGAGGGAGCGCAGTTGGGGAGGGCGAGTGGGAGGAAGAGGAGAGAAAAATTGGGGAGCGGTAGGTACAGGGAAGAGGAACAGGGAAGGGGAGGGGGAGGAATAGGGGAGAGGAACGGGGAAGGGGAGAGGCAAGAATAGGGAGGGTGGATTGGGGAGGAGGAGAGGGAGGAATAGAGGAGAGGCATTGGGGAGGAGGAAGGGAAGGAATTGGGGGGAAGAATTGTGGAGGGGGAATGTAAGGAATTGGGGGAGAGCAATTTGAGAGTGTGAAGTGGAGGAATAGGGGAGAGGCATTGGGTAGGGGGAAGGGAAGGGATTGGGGGAGAGGAATTGGGGAGGAGAAGGGAAGAATTGGGGAGAGGAATTTGGGAGGGGGATGGGAAAAAATTGGAGAGGAATTTGGTGGGGTAGGGAAGGAATTGGGAAGAGGAATTGGGGGGTAAGTGAAGTAATTGGGGGAGAGGGATTTGTGAGGGTGAAGTGGGTGAATAGGGGAGAGGAATCGGAGAGGGTGAAGGGAAGGAATTGGGGTGAGGAATTGGGAGAGGGATGGCAAGAAATTGGAGAGGAATTGGGGTGGGGAAAGGAAGGAATTGGGGAGAGGAATTGGGGTGGGGGAAGGGAAGGAATTGGGGAGAGAATTGGGGAGGAGGAAGGGAAGGAATTGGGGGAGAGATTTTGGGGAGGGTAAAGTGGAGGAATAGGGTAGAGGAATTGAGGAGGAGGAAGGAAAGGTATTGAGGGTTAGAAACTGGGGAAGGGGAAGGGAAGGAATTGGGGGAGAGGAATTGGGGAGGGTGGCGGAATTGGGAAAGAGAAAATTGGAGGAGAGGAATTTGAGAGGGGGACGGAAAAATTGGAGAGGAATTTGGTGGGGTAGGGAAGGAATTGGGGAGAGGAATTGGGGATGGGGAAGGGAAGAAATTGGGTCAGGAATTTTGTGGGGCAAAGGGAATGAACTGGGGGAGACGAAATGGGAGGGGGAGGGAGGGAATTCAGGAGAGGAACTGAGGGGTAAGTGAAGTAATGGGGGAGAGGGATTTGTGAGGGTGAAGTGGATGAATAGGGGAGAGGAATTGGGGAGGCTGAAGGGAAGGAATTGGGGTGAGGAATTGGGAGGGGGATGGCAAGAAATTGGAGAGGAATTGGGGAGGAGGAAGGGAAGGAATTGGGGAGAGGAATTGGGGTGGAGGAAGGGAAGGAACTGGGGGAGAGGAATTCAGGAAGGGGAAGGAAAGGAATTGGGGGAGAGGAATTGGGGAGGTGTAAGGGATGGAATTGGGGGAGAGGAATTTGTGAGGGTAAAGTGGAGGAAAAGGGCAGAGGAATTGGGGAGGGTGAAGCGAGGGAATTGGGGGAGAGGAATGGGGAGGGAGAAGGGAACGAAGTGGGGGAAAGGAATTAGGGAGAGTAAAGTGGAGGAACAGTGAGAGGAAATCGGGAGGGTGTGGGGGAAGAATAGTGGGAGGAGAATTGTGGAGGGAAAGGGGGAGGTATAGAGGAGAGGAATTGGGCTGGGTTGTGGAAAAATATGGGAGATGAATTGGGGAGAGTGTGGGGGAGGAATTAAATTTCGGAGAGGAATTGGAGAGGGGGCGGGAGAGTAATTGGGAAAGAGGAATT
>NW_007087867.1:46044-46968 GCF_000164805.1 Carlito syrichta
GGGAGGGGGCGAGGGAGGAATAGCAGGAGTGAAATTGGGGGTGGGGAGGGGTAGTAATTGGGGAGAGGAACTGGGGCGGGGGAGGAATTGAGTTAGAGGTTTTGGGTAGGGTGAGAGGGAGGAATAGGGGAGAGGACTTGGGGAGAGGGAGGAGGAGGAATTGGGGAGGGGTATGGTAAGGTATAGGGAAGAGGAATTGGGGAGGAGGAGGATTGAGGGGAGGAGGAGGAATTGGTAGAGAGAAATTGGGGAGGGTGAGGGCTAGGAATGGGGGAGAGGACCTGGGGATGGGTAGGGGAAAGAATAGGGGAGAGGAACAGGGGAGGGAGAAGGGAGAAGGGGAAGAATAGGGGAGAGGGATTGGGGAGGGTGAGAGTGAGGAATTGGGAGAGGAATTGGAGGAGAGGAATTGGGGAGAGGAATTGTGGAGGGGAGTGGGAGGAATAGGGGAAAGAAATTGGAGAGGGTAAGGGGGAGGAATTGGGCTAGAGTAATTTGGGAGAGGGAGGGGGTGAATAGGGGAGAGGAATTTGGGTGGAGGAGGTGGAAGAATTGCAGGAGAGGAATGGGGAGGGGAAGGAATAGGGGAGAGGGATTGGGGAGGAGGAGGGGGCAGAATAGGGGAGAGGGATTGGGGAAGGTGTGGGGAAAGAATTGGGGAGAGGAACTGGGGAGGAGGAGGAAGAGGAATAGGGGAGAGGAATGGGGAGCTGGAGGAATTGGGAGAGGAATTGGGGACGGGGAGGAATAGGGGAGAGGGATTGGGGGAAGTGGGAGGAATATGGGAGTGGAATTAGGGAGGGGAGGGGAAGGAATAGTGGAAAGGAATTGGGGAGGGGGAGGAATAGGGGACAGATATTGGGGAGTGGGAGGCGGAGGATTACGGAAGGAATTGGCGTGGAGGAGGGGCAGGATTTGGGGGAG
>NW_007087867.1:47150-60291 GCF_000164805.1 Carlito syrichta
AATTGGGGGAGAGGAATGGGGAGGAGGAGGAATAGTGGAGAGGAATGCGGAGGGTATGGGGAGGAATTGGGGAGAGGAATTTGGGAGTTGGAGGGGGAGTAATTGGGGGAGAGGAATGGGGAAGGGGAGGAACAGAGGAGAGGGATTGAGGAGGGGGAGGGGGCAGAATAGGGGAGAGAAACTGGGGAGGGTTAGGCAAAGGAGTTGGAGAAGAGGAACTGGGCAGAGTGGTGGCATTAGTAAGAGGAATTGGGGAGGGAAGTGGGAGGATATGAGAGGAGTTTGTAGTGTGGTCATATGAGGAAGGAGAGTTAGGAAGAGGAATTGGGGAGGGTGAGTGGTAATGGGTGGAGGAGAGGAATTGGGGTGGATGAAAGGGAGGAATTGGTGGGAGTTGGGAGGATGAGAAGGAGGAGGGGACAAGAAGTGGGGGGTGTGAGGAGTTGGGATAAGGAACTGGAGGTTGAGGGGGGACTAGTTGAGGAGTGCAATTGTGGAGGATGAGGGAGAGGAGTTGGGAAGTGGGACTGGAGGGGGTAAGGGTGAGCGGAATTGCTGAGTGTGAGGGAGGAGTTGGGGTTAAGAATTGGGGCACGCGAGAGACAGGAGTTAGGGTGCGCAGAAGGATATGGAGGAGAGGAACTGTGGAGAACGAGGGGCAGGAATTGAGAGGATTTGGGGGGGAGAGGGAGAGAAGTTGGAGGAAAGGACTTAGGGTGTGTGATTGGGAGGAGTTTTGAGGAGAAATTGGAGGAGAGGAGCTGGGGAGGGGACTTACGGAGGGTCAGTGAGAGGAGTTGTAGGGGAGGAGTTGCGGAGGGTGAGAGATGAGGAGTGGGGGGTTGAGAGGAATGAATGGCAGACACCTGGCATCTCATTGTCTGGATTCCAGGATCTGGTGAGTTTCAGTTCCTGGCCACTCCCTGCCTGAGGGTCCCTTCCCCGAGAAAGGCACTCACATAAGACAAACATGTGTCTTAAGCTTTAGGGCCAGGAGAGTCAATGACTATGTTTATTTCAGAAGAATCTGTAGCCTTTAGTTTGGCAGTGAAGTTCAACCATTTGAATTCTCTCCACCCTTCAGAACCTAGCTCCAAGGAACATAGTAAAGAAGGCGAGACTGGCCAGGCATGGCGAGCTTGGCTATGACTCCTCAAGCTGTGTGTCTTTGGGTAACCAATCTTACCTCTCTGAGCCTCCGTTTCCTCTTCTGTAACTCACTGAAAGTGTGTCTGCAATTGACCTAACTTCCCCACAGAACTAATGATGACCCTCCTTTCCTTCCTTCCTTCCTTCCTCCATTTTCTTTTCTTTTTTTGAGTCAGGATCTCACTCTGTTGCCCAGGTTGGATTGCAGTGGCATGATCATGGTTCACCATAGCCTCGACCTCCTGAACTCAAGGGATCCTTCTGCCTCAGCCTCCCGAGTAGCTGGGACTACAGATGCTCACCACCATACCTAGTTACTTTTTGGATTTTTTGTAGAGATGAGGGGTCTCACTATGTTGCCCAGGTTGGTCTCAAACTTCTGGGCTCAAGTGATCCTCCCCGCTTGGCCTCCCAAAGTGCTGGGATTACAGGCATGAGCCACTGCATTTGGCATATGTTTTCTCTCATGGTGAACTTTAAAAATACATTGCTATTTGAAACTACATGTAAATACACAATAAATATAAGATTGTTTAAGAAGCTAATAACTAAAAAGGGATTTGTAGAACATTTTTCCCCCAAACTCATGGTTGCCAGATTAAATATAGGTTTCCCAGTTAAATTTGCATTTCAGATAGACAACGAATGTAGTTTTTAGTATACGTATGTCCCGCACAGTCTGTGGACAGCTTTATTTTTTTTTGCTAAATCTGGCAACCCAGCGCATGGAGGAGAAAGGACATTTGAGTAGAAAGTTTTTCTTTCTCCCGCCTGATGGCCAACTTCCCCCGGGGACTCATGCGGCCTCTCCCGCCCCTCTGAACCTCCGTGGCTCACTCAGTACCTCCTCTGCCGCCTCTGTCCCTGGCACGGAGGTCACACAGCAAGGCCAGCACCGTGGAGGGTTGCGTGTGTGGCCTGCCTCCTTGGAGCCCCAGCTCTGCCACTTGCCAGCCATGTGAGCCTGGGTGAGTGACTGAACGTCTCTGCGCTGGCTCTTCCCTTCATTTCTAGGGTAGGGAGGCAGCACTGTGGCAACCGCCACTAGGTGCTGGTGAACTCCGGCCGTGGTCAGGGTCCTGTGGGTGTGTTTGCCTAAAATACACGATTCAGCCTCTTGCGGCTGGTGCAACTGCCACAGCGTGGGAGCCAGGGCACCCGATGGCTCTTCCCGTCTCCCACGCACCATCTGCCTAAAATAAATGCCAGTCGAGGTTTGAGCTGCATTCTGGGGTTGGACCCCTCAACAGGAGACAAGTCCTGTGGGTACAGCAGGGGCAGGCGGGGTGTCTCCGAAGCCCCTAGAGACACCATTTGTTCCATTTTCCGCTGTGAGCATGGACATCTGAGTTGGGCAGAATGGTGGGATGCGGGGATTCAGCCTAGCACAAGCAGACCAGGTCCCCGCCTGCCTCCAGGGCATGGGAGGGGGATCGCAAACAGGAATGCACAAGCTCACATGAGACAGGGTGGCCAGTGCCACTGGGAAGGTGAGGGGAGAGGGGAGAGGAGAGGAAGAGAAGGGGGAGGCAGGTGCCTGGGGGAGGCCTCGGAGGAGGAGGTGGTGAGAAAGCACAGCCTGAGAATGGGGTCAGGCCAAGGCACAGCAGGTGCAAAGGGGCCCCATGGTGGGTCCAGGTTGGGTAGACATTGGAAGGCCCTGGTGTGGACATCCATGTGCAGAGGTCAGGCTGGGGTAGGTGAGTGTCCATGGCTTTTGTGAACTTGGGGAAGAGTACCCCATCCAGGGAGGGTCTGATCCCCTGGGGAGCACTCTGTGCCCTTGGCTTTCTTCAGTCCCTTCAAGATCCCACTTCAGTGATGTCACCATGAGACCCCAGCAGCAGACCCCATGGGCACTTGAGGCCTTGGCTGAAGCTGCCCCAGATTGTCAATTTCGAGCCTGGGTGATTCCCTGGGGCTCAGAACACCCATTTCACAGGCTGCAAATTGGAGGAAAATCACACCGCCTTCTCACTGCTGTCTCTCCCTGCCCTTGTCCAAACAGTTGAGTCCTGTCTGATCACAGGGACCAGTCTCCTTTCTGCAGGATCCAGTAATGAGTCCATTCATCCCATAGGGTTAATCACAGGGTTTCGAGTGGGTGACATACAAACTGAAAATCCCCCGGATGTATGACCAGCGCTGGCCTATGAGTTATGAATGGAGGTGACACAGGTCACTTCTAGGCTAGAAGACTTAGTTCCCAGGGCCGAATATCCTCCAAGGTGACGGAGATGGCTCTGATGAGAGGCAGTCTTTGGAAACCCAGGCTTCTGAGTGACTCTGATGAGCAGAGCCCCCTACCAAGCCGGAGCTGACTCAGGGTGGCATCACTAAGACTGGCATGTTAGTTACAGCAGCATAAACTGGCCTAAACAGACTGATTCAACCTGGAAGCTGGTCAATTTCACAGCACTGTGGATGAGGACATGCTTAAGGCTGCAGCCTAGAGAAGCATGTAACTCACTCTCTCTCAAGGGAGACATTTGTATATCTTTAAAATTATGTTTTGAAAACATCTACAGGGCTCCATGGAATGCCTTGTGTCTGTGATTGTGTTAATTGTGGCAACACCTGAATTATAAAACAGTTCAGCTTCTTAGAGAATGACCTTTAAACACACACACACACACACACACCACACACACACACACACACACACAAACTTCTAGTTAGGTGGATGCCAAGGTATTTCATTTTTGTGTGTGGCTATTGTGAATGGGATTGTGCTTTTATTTGGTTCTCTGCCCGCTTCTTGCTGTTATATAGAAATGCAACTGTCTTTTGTTCCCCAAGAAATCAATTATTTGTGCAAGGAGGTTTTTGACAGACTCCCTACTGTTTTCAAGATATAGAGTCATCATATTGTTCACAAAGAGGAATAGCTTGACATTCTCTTTTCCTGTTTGGACATCCGTGGTTTATTTCTCTTGCCTGGTTGATCTGGCTAGGATTTCCAGCACTACATTGAACAGGAGGGGCGAGAGTGGGCATCCTTGTCTAGTTCCCATTCTCAGGAGGAATGCTTCCAACTTCTGCCCATTGAGCAAAATGTTGGCTATGAGTTTTCAAAGATGGCTCTTACTGTTTTGAGGAATGTTCCTTCTATACCTAGCGCTCAAGGGTTTTTATCAAGAAGGGATGCTGGATTTTTGTCGAATGCTTTTTCTGCATCTAATAATATAATCATGTGTTTCTTGGTAGTACCTTTGTTTATGTGCTGAATTACCTTCATGGTCTTGTGAATACTGAACCAGCCCTACATCCCTGGAATGAAGCCCACCTGGTCAAGGGTGGATGATCCTTGAGATGTGGTGGTGTATCCGATTTGCTAGGATCGTCTTTTTTTTTTTTTTCAGGCTGGAGTGCAGTGACATGGTCACAATGACCACAGCCTTACCCTGCTGAGCTCAGGTGATACTTCTGCCTCAGCCTTCTAAGTAGCTGGAACCACAGGTGTGCACACCATGCCCGGCTAATTATTTGGTTTATTGTAGGGACGGGGTTTTGCCAAGTTGCTCAGGCTGGTCTTAAACCCCTGGGTTCAAGCAATCCTCTCACCTTTGCCTCCCAAAGTGCTGGGATTATAGGCGTGAGCCACTGTG
This sequence comes from Carlito syrichta, assembly GCF_000164805.1. NCBI lineage: Eukaryota > Metazoa > Chordata > Mammalia > Primates > Tarsiidae > Carlito > Carlito syrichta. The sequence goes on from NW_007087867.1 coordinate 51,908, forward strand.
TCCAGCTGATTTACTAGAATCTTGTCGAGAATTTTTGTGTCTATGTTCATCAAGGAGATTGGCCTGTAATTCTCTTTCCTTGTTGGGTCTTTGCCAGATTTTGGCATCATAAAATGATGTTGGTTTCATAAAATGAGCTGGAGAAATCCATCTTTCTCAATTGCCTGGAATACTTTCAATAGGATTGGTATCAACTCCTCCTTGTATATCTTGTAGAACTCAGCTAGGAAGCCATCAGGTCTGGGGCTTTTTTGGTGGGTAGATTTCTTATGACAGAATTATTTCCTGGATTGTTATTGGTCTGTTTAGAGTTTCAATTTTTTTCTTGTTTCAACCTTGGGAAGTTGTGTGATGTCAGAAGGTGCTCCATTTCCTCTAGATTTTCTAGTTTATATGCATACAGTTGTTCATAGTAATTTCTGATCATCTTTTGATTTTCTGTGGGGTCAGTTGTGACTTCACCTTTTGTGTTTCTAATTGTGTGTATCTGGACTTTCTCTCTTTTTTTAGTCAATTGGATCATGGAACCGTCAATCTTATTTATCTTTTCAAAGAACCAGCTTTTAGTCTTGTTGAGCCTTTCTATGTTATTTTTGTCTTCTATATCCTGCAACTCTGACTTTATCTTGGTAATCTGTATTCTTCTGCTGAAATTAGGATTTTGGTGGTCTTGCCTTTCCAGCTCTCATGAGGTGGCATTAGACTGTCTACTTTTAATCTTTCTGGGTTTTTGTTGTTGTTGTTATTGTTTACGCGTGCATACAATGCTTTGAATTTTCCTCTTGACACTGTTTTCATGGCATCCCAGATATTCTGGTAAAATGTATCTTTGTTTTTGTTTGTTTCCAGGAATTTTTGTATTTCTGTCTTGATTTCCGCATTGACCCAGAAGTCGTTCAGCAGCATGTTGCTTAGTGTCCATACCTTTGTGTGTTTTGAGAGGATCTTGTGGATGGTGATATTTATTTTTATTCCTCTGTGTTCTGAGAAGATGCATGGTATTATTGTGATATTTTGAAATTTGTTCATGCTTGATTTATGTCCAAGAATGTGATTAATCTTGAAGTATGTTCCATGTGCTGATTAGTAGAATGTGTACTCTGTAGGGTGTTAGGTGGAGTGTTCTGTGTATGTCTAATAAGTCCATTTGATCAAGTGTCCATTTGAGGTTCTGGATCTCCTTGATGGTTTTTTTTGCCTCGATGATCTATCTAAAGCTGTTAATCAGGTATTTAGGTCTCCAACTATGATTGTGTCAGTGTCAACTCTTAGATTACTTAGTAGTTATTTTATAAAACCTGATGCTCCAGTGTTGAGTGCATATATGTTTAGGCTGAATATTTCTTGCTGGTGGATTGAGCCTTTTACCATTATTTCATTGTCCTTCAGTGTCCTGTTTAACTTTTGGTGGTTTGAAGACTGCTTTGTCTGATATCAGAATAGCTACACCTGCCCTCTTCTGTTACAAAACACTGCAAAGAAATCAAGAATGACACAAACAAATGGAAAACATTCCTTGCTCATGGATCAGAAGAATCAATATTGTCAAGCTGTCCATCCTACCCAAAGCAATCTACAGATTCAATGCAATACCCATCAAATTGCCAACATCATTTTCCTCAAACCTGGAAACAACAATACAGAAATTCATATGGTAACAAAAAAAGAGCACAGTTAACAATCTTCAGCAAAAGGAACAAAGCAGGAAGTATCACACTTCCCGATTTTAAACTTTACTACAAGGCTACAGTAACCAGTAACCAAACATCCTGGTACTGATATAAGGATAGGCACATAGACCAATGAAACAGGACAGAGATTCTGAAAAAAACCTCGATCTCTCAACCACAACTCATCTTTGACAATGCCACCAATAATAACCAATGGGGAAAGGAGACCCATATTTAGCAAAAGGTGCTGGGAAACTGGCTGATCATATGCAGAAGAATGAAACTGAACCCCTACCTATCACCATATACAAAAATCAACTCAGTGGATCAAAGACCTAAACATAAAACCTCAAACTGTATGAATCCTAGACCAAAACATAGGAAACACCCTTATGCACATTGGAGTAGGCAACCAATTCTTGACCAAGTCCCCAAAAATAAATGCCATAAAAGTCAAGATAGGTAGATGGGACCTCATCAAACTGAAAAGAAACCTTCAAGAGAGTAAAAAGACAACCCAAAGAATGGGAGAAAATATTTGCAAACTATGTATCTGACAAAGGCCTAACATCCAAGATCTACAAATAACTCAAATGAAGTGGGAGTGGGGAGTCATAAAAAGTGGGCAGAGGACATTAACACATTTTATTTATTTATTTGTTTTTTTGGTTTTTTTTTTGAGTTGGAGTCTCACTCTGTCACCCAGACTGGAGTGCAGTGGCCACTTCCGGCCACCACAGCCTCAACCTGCTGGGCTCCTGCGATCCTTCCGCCTCAGCCTTCCGAGTAGCCGGAATTACAGGCATGTGCTACCACGCCCGGCTGCTTTTTTGATTTATTGTAGAGATGAGGTCTCGCTGCCCAGGTGGGTCTCGAACCCGCGGGCTCAGGCAATCCACTCACCTCAGCCTCCCAAAGGCGCGGGATTACAGGCTAAGCCATCAAGCCTGGCTGACATTAACACATTTTAAAAGAAGACATACAAGTACCCAACAGAAAAAAATGATTAGCCTCACTTATCAGAGAAATGCAAGTCAAAACTACAGTGAAATACCACCTAACTCTGGTAAGGATGGCTATCATTCATAAGTCAAAAAACAACAGATGCTGGAGTGGATGTGGAGAAGAGGGAATGCTTCTACACTATTGGTGGGAGTGTAAGCTAGTTCAACTTCTGTGGAAAGCAATGTGGTGATTCCTAAAACAACTAACAATTGACCTTCCATATGATCCAGCAATCCCTGTATATCCTGGGAATATACTTAAAGACACTTAAATCATTCTACAAAAAAAGATAACTGCACATGCATGTTTATTGCTTCACTATTCACAATAGCAAAAATATGGTCCCAATAGAACCAGCCCTACTGCCCATCAAAAGTGGACTAGATAAAGAAAGTGTGGTCCATATACATGACAGAGTATTACGCAGCCATAAAGAAGAGTAAAATCAGCTGGGTTCAGTGGCTCAGCCTGTAATCCTGCGCTTTGGGAGGTTGAGGTGAGTGGATTGCCTGAACCTGCGGGTTCGAGACCCACCTGGGCCACTTGACGAGACCTCATCTCTACAATAAATCAAAAAATTAGCCGGGCGTGGCAGCGTGCACCTGTAGTTCCAGCTACTTGGAAGGCTGAGGAGGAAGGATCGCCAGAGCCTAGCAGGTCGAGGCTGCGGTGGCTGGGAGTGTGTCACTGCAGTCCGGGTGACAAAGTGAGACTCCAACTCAAAAAAAAAAAAAAAAAAAAGGAGTAAAATCATGGAATTCACAGCAGATTGGATGGATTTGAAGTCCATTACACTCAGTGATCTATCACAGAAACAAAGAACTGAATACCACATGTTCTCACTCATAAGTGGTCCCTGAACACTGGTCACATTAGCACAAGGGAGGGGTCGCAGTTGCTAGGCACTGCTGGGGAGGAGGCACGTGGCAACACAAAGGATACCTGGTCCTGAGCCAGGGGGAATGAGGGCCAGCTGGAGGCCCAGACTTCACTGCATGCAGTCTACTTGTGTTGTTAATCCTGATGTGTACCCCGCATCTCTATAACAAAATAAAATTCAATTAAAACACACACACACACAGGTTATCATGACAAACTCCATAGCTGTTGATAGCTGTTTTCCAGAATCTTCCAGAAAAGAAGAAACAGACACAGGGTCAAGGCCTCACTAAATGTTCTGCAGTTCCTTCCAAGAACAGACCTTTTTAAATTTTCAGTGTAGCAAGCAGGTTTTTCTCCCATTTTTTGGGGAAAAATTTCAAACTTACAAAAAATTGCAAGAACGGTGCAGTAAACACCCGCACACTGTTGGTTCAGGAACGATTCTCATCTTACCACATTTGCACGGCCTTCCTATCTTCCCCTCTCCCCTCTGCTGTCCCCACCCTGTTGAATCTTTTCAAGTTTGCCGAGAGGATGAATATCTGCCCTAGACATTTTGACACCCACCTTCTACAAACAAGGCTGTGCTCTACTTCACCACATATAATTTCCACGCTCAAGCATCGTTCCTTGATGCAAGATTACTGTCTCATACGTGCCCCAGAATCAGATTTCCCTGAGTATCCTCAAACATGTCCTCTATTAGGTTTTAAAATTTCTTCCATCTAGGATCAAGGGTCGCTTGTTGAGTTTCTTTCATCTCTTTTAATGGAAAACACAGTCCTCACCCCTCCCCCTTTGTCACCCTTGGGGGTCTGCCATTTGTGAACAAACCCACAGGGTTTCAACTCCCGGGAATGTCGAGCTCAGTAAGATCAGATTGAACTGTTTTCATAAGGGACACATTTCTCATCTTGCAAAAGATAATTTCTAGAAGCCGGATTACAATAGATTTTTTTTTTTAAGTCAGGGTCTCCCTCTGTCACCCTGGCTGTGCAGTGGCAGGATCACGGCTCACCATAGCTTTGACCTCCTGGGCTCAGGTGATTCTTCCGCCTTAGCCTCCTGAGTAGCTGAGACCACATGCGTGTGCCACAAAGCCAGTTTATTTTTATGTGTTGTAGAGATGAGGTCTCGTTGTGTTGCCTAGGCTAGTCTTGAACCCCTGGGCTCACACAATCCTGCCACCTTGGCCTTCCCAAGTGCAGAGATTGCAGGCGCCAACCACCACGCCCAGTCTACAATGGGTTTTTAAGAAGTGGCATACGCAAGGGCTCCTCGTTTCCATGTACCTTCTGGAAACCTGGGTCAACTCTGCTGTCTGGTCCCTTTCCCTAAAAGCCAGGTGCTTCGTGATCCCAGAGGAGGAAGATGTGAAGGCAATGGGGATGAATGAATTGAAAACAGTGAGAGGGAAAACAAGACTTCTGCCACTGGGCCCCTCTGTGAGTTCTCTGGGTGCCTCGAAAGCGGAGGCAGCTGCAGACACTATCAGAGTCTTCCTAGTGTTACGCCAACACCCTACACACATGCCCAGCACACACTAGCCTCCTGGGGGTGTCTGACGCTCACACCCCACCTAGAAAGACAGCCACCACCGATGTGTCCAGGCCATCCGTCCCACAACTCTGACTCCCTGCCACCTCAAAGGTGCACATGTCATTTGTTTAAAACCTCAGCAGGTTTCCCTGGAGAAAACTTCATGCTCCTCAAGCTGTTTCAAAGACATGTTTTGTCTCCCAACAGATTGTGTTCCTGATGCATTACAAAGTCATGGAGAAGGTTTTTTTTTTTTTAAATGTCATTATTTTTAATCTTTATTTTAAAGATGTGGGGTACAACTCAGGGTTAGGTATATAAATGGTCATGTACAGGTAAAGTTTGGGCCTCACTTTGGTCCCCACTTCACCTGGCTTGAGATCAGGTACCCTTACTGATGAAGTGTGCCCTCCCCCAGCAGTTTCCCACTGCTGCCAACCCCTTTCTAAAAATTGACCTTCCACACGACCCAGCAATTCCCCTTCTAGGAATATACCCAGAGAAACTCAAATCATTCTATAAAAAAGATACCTGTGCATGCATGTTTATTGCAGCACTATTCACAATAGCAAGAACATGGAACCAACTATCAAAGGTAGATTGGATAAAAAAAAATGTGTCTCAGCCTGTAATCCCAGCAATTTGGGAGGCCAAGGCAAGTGGACCATCCGAGCCTGCGGGTTCAAGACCAGCCCAGGCAACTTGGCGAGACCTCGTCTCTACAATTAAAAAAAAAATAAGCCAGGCATGGTAGTGTGCGCCTGTAGTTCTGGCTACTTGGAAGGCTGAGGAGGAAGGATCGCCAGAGCCCAGCGGGTCGATGCTGGGGTGGCTGTGAGTGTGCCACTGCACTCCAGCCTGGGTCACGGAGACTTCAACTCAAAAAAAAAAAAAAAGAAAGAAAAAAAGTGATACATATACACGGAATATTACACAGCCTTTAAAAAGGACAAAATTATGAACTTCGCAGCAACTTGAATGGATTCAGAGTCTGTAATACTCAGTGATGTATCACAGAAACAAAGAACTGAGTCCACGTGTTCTCGCTCATAAGCGGATCCTGAACAATTATCATCCTACTACAAAGCCATGGAGAATTTTTTTTTTTTTTTTTTGAGTTGGAGTCTCACTCTGTCACCCACACTGGAGTGCAGTGGCACGCTCCCTGCCACCACAGCCTCGACCTGCTGGGCTCCGGCGAGCCTTCCGCCTCAGCCTTCCAAGTAGCTGGAACGACAGGCGCGCGCTACCACGCCCGGCTAATTTTCTATTTATTGTAGAGACGAGGGCTCGCCAGGTTGCCCAGGCGGGTCTCGAACCCGCGGGAGAATGTTTTCAATCGATGTTCTGGCTTTCCAGATTTGTGAAGGCCTTCTTCCTGCCATGCCATGCCATCGCCCGTCCAGAGGGTGTCAGCACCTTCATTACAACCAGAATGAGTGGGGCCCTTTTCTTTCCCGGTTCCCCCCGCCTTTGTATTTTTCAGTGTAGTTCCCGCACCGACCTCAAGATGGCGCCAGCACCCACAAGTCCGCCCGAGCCGCCTCCAGGTGTTGGAGCCGCCGCGCCTCGTCCAAGCGACCGCGGCGGGGGCGGAAAGTCACTCGAATCTCTGCAGGCTTCGTGGTCGCTTAAAAGCCGTGCAACACGCAGGGCCTTCGGGGGCCCGATTCCGCTCACGGCTCACCTGTCGGCGAGGTCAGGAAGGGGCGAAATCCCCCCCGGAAAAATAGCAGCCCCCGAATCCCACCCCCCCTCCCGCAGGTTCAAAGAAAAGATCGGAAACACGGTTTTTGCAAATCCAGGTGTGCGGAAGGTGTTGTTTTAAGAACCTGAACAAACATCGCTCCCCAGTCTCGCGAGCAGGGAAGCAACCCCCTTCCAGGCACGGAGGAAAATGTCCCTCTCACCTTTTCTGTCTTGAGTATAAGGGTCTCTTCCCTCGCCCCTACTTTTTTTTGGGGGGGGGGCGCAGGGTCGTAACATATTTGGCAACTCAATTGAGTTCTTTTCAGATGACATTGGAGGAAACCTGGACACCCTTGTCAGTTCAAACTCTCAGCAGGATCTGCCATTTTGTAATTTATTTTCCATAGTCCTTAGCTATGTTAGGTTTTGCTGAGATAAAGCTATTTAAAACACGCACACACACACACACACGCACACACACGCACACACGCACACACGCACTCCTCACAGAGTGAAGAAAATTCCTCTAAGAAGTCTATGCACTGAGAAGTGTGTCTTGATCCAAGATAGTGTGCATTTCCAGTAAAATTGTGAGGAGGGATCTGCGCGCCTCTCACGAACGGAAGGGGAGAGACACTTTTTGCTGGAATCCTTTAAAAAAACAAAATAAAACTGGGTGTGTAAATGCTCAAGCTTTTAAAAATAATGAAGTCATAGTGGGAGCTCAGGGCTGGGGGAAAGGTTCAAACCATTTACCTGTGAGCGGAGAACTGGGTGGCTTCGTTTGACTTTGTCTCAGACGGAGGGAATAGAAGGGGTCAAGGCCGAGAGTGAACCTAGAACGCCCACGAGACTCAGCATTTCAGGAGTGGCGTCCCAGGGTCTCCGGAGCCTGTGTTCTTTCTCCTGGGTTTTGAATTATTGCAGGAGATGAAGATAGTCTCCTTTTGTTCTTCTTGTTCTTTCTCTCCCTCTTCCTCTTTCGGTCTTTTATCGGACGGGGATAAGCTGTCCCTGGCGGTTCCCATCCACCCTCAGGCCAGGGCAGCGACCCCCTGACGCCCTTCTGCTCCTGGATCTGGGGAACCCAGGAGCCCCCGGCGCGGAGGGCGCAGGAGCCCCGAGGTGCGAGCGTCTCCCCAGAGTCCTCCCCACCCAGCCGCCCCAGCGACGCCCGGCCTTTCCCGAGGGGCGTCCCAGCCCTCGAGGGAAGCCGGCCAAAGGGCTCCGACCCTCGAGATGTTGACGGACTCATCATCCCACCAGGACCACCGACAAACAAGCCGTCCCGGGCTCCTGGAAGGAAGGGGAAGCCTTGGAACGGGGACCGAGCTGTCCGGGTCACCTCCTCTGGGGAAGGGGGTCTTTGGACCCCTCAACTCCTCAAAACCCCGGAAAGCCAAAAGGCCGACAGAGAGACAAGCAGCCCGGAGGATCCCGGCGACTCCGCAGGCGGAGAAGTCGGGGCGGCCGGGGGAACCACGCGCGTTCTGGGCGCGGCCTCCCGGGCTCAGGGTCCCCCCGCGGGCAGGGCTGGGCTCGGCCTGGGCCCGGGGGTCGCCGCGGCGTCCGGCCCTCCGGGAGCCGGGTTCAGCTCGT
>NW_007087867.1:60637-61343 GCF_000164805.1 Carlito syrichta
CTGGCCCGCCGCGCCCCGGGGACGCCGCGGCCTCCCCGGGTGGGCGCGAGGGCTTCGTTTCCACACTTGCCCCTGAAATCCCTCCAGGTCGTTCTCGACGGCCCCGGGCCTGGAGCCCCAGGGCGACGAGTCATTCGACTAAATCTGACGCCGGGGGCGGGGGCGGAGGGCCCGCGCCACGCCAGGCCAGCGCCTGCTCCCGGCCCAGGACACCCGGGCGCGACCATCAGGGGATCCGCGGACGCGCTTCACCGCCCGCGGACGAGGCCGACGTCCCGGGTCGCGCCCTGCAGCCGGACCGGGGAGCCCTGGGCGCCGCCAGTTCTGCTTTGCAGTTCAGGCTGCTTTTTCCTTGCAAGGGGCGGTGCTGTTTTTTGGGTCTGGGCATGTGGGCCCGTTAGCCAAAATGTGAGGATAAAATACAATTTAATAGGAGATAACTTTTTTTTAAGGCTTTTCAAGTTAGAACTGAGCGGCAGGAAAGGCGGGCGCTGCGCGGCGGGGGCTTAGAGCCGACGGGGTCCGGCGCCCCTCGCCGCGAGTGGTGCCCGCTCCCCGCAGCCGCCGGGCGATTGGCCCAGCGCTCCGCGAGGGGGTGTGGCCCGAGGAAAGTAAAAACTCGCTTTCAGCCAGAAGACTTTTGAAACTTTTCCCAGTCCCTAAAAGGGACTTGGCCTCTTGTTCCGGGCTCGGCGGGGCAGCCACT
>NW_007087868.1:0-548 GCF_000164805.1 Carlito syrichta
GGTTCATCTGCTGCTTTTTCCCAGTTTTTTTTTTTTTTTGAGTTGGAGTCCCATTCTGTCACCCAGGCTGGAGTTGGAGTGGCAGCTCACGGCTCACCGCAGCCTCGAACTTCGAGGCTTGGGTGATCCTCCCGCCTCAGCCTCCTGAATTGCTGGAACTAGAGGTGTGCACCACCACACCCAGCTAAGTTTTTTGACTTATTGTAGAGACAAGGTCTCACGTTGTTGCCCAGGCTGGTCTCAGACTCCTGGGCTCAAGCAGTCCTCCCACTTCGGCCTCCCAAAGTGCTGGAATGGCAGCCACCATACCCGGCTTTTTCCTGGTTCTTTATCCCCATCGAGAGTGGAACAGTGAGCTGTGACCCTGGAAGGGGCGAGGGGAGTGGATAAGAGATAAGGGCCTAGAAGTTTGGGGGCGTCGGTGTCTCCAGCTCTCTGTAAGTGTCTGTGGTAGACACAGCAAATGACCACAAACTGGGGAACTTAAACAACAGGCATAGGCTGGGCTCGGTGGCTCAACCTGTAGTCCCAACACTTTGAGAGGCCGA
>NW_007087869.1:0-457 GCF_000164805.1 Carlito syrichta
TCCTTCCTCCCTTCCTTCCTTCCTTCCTTCCTTCCTTCCTCCCTTTCTTTTTCTTTTGGGTCAGGGTCTCACTCTGTCACCCAGGCTAGAGTGCAGTGGCACCATCATAACTCACTGTAGTCTTGACCTCTTGGGCTCAGAATATTGTTCTACTTCAATCTCCTGACTAGTTGGACTATGGGTGCATACCACCACTCCTGGCTAATTTTTTTGATTTCTTTTGTGGAGATGAGGTTTCACTATGTTGCCCAGGCTGGTCTTGAACCCCTGGCATCCAGTGATCCTCCCACCTCAGTCTCCCAAAGTGCTGGGATTACAGGCATGAGTCATCATGCCTGCCGACTTTCAAAATTCCTTTAGTTTGTATTACTATAAAGACTTTGGCCTGCAAATGTGATTTTTTTTTTGTTTTTTGAGTTGGAGTCTCACTCTGTCACCCAGGCTAGAGTGCAGTGGC
>NW_007087870.1:0-559 GCF_000164805.1 Carlito syrichta
ACCGCAGCCTCGACCTGCTGGGCTCCAGCGATCCTTCCACCTCAGCCTTCCAAGTAGCTGGAACTACAGGTGCGCGCTACCAGCCTGGCTCATTTTGATTTATTGTAGAGATGAGGTCTCGCCAAGTTGCCCAGGTGGATCTCGAACCCGTGGGCTCAGGCAATCCACTCCCGGCTAATTTTTGATTTATTGTAGAGATGAGGTCTTGCCAAGTTGCCCAGGCGGGTCATGAAGGGACCCCAATTCTTAAAAAAAAAAAAAGTATGGCCGGGCTCGGTGGCTCAGCCTATAATCCCAGTACTTTAGGGGGCCGAGACGAGTGGATTGCCTGAGCCTGCAGACTCGAGATCAGCCCAAGCAACTTGGTGAGACCTCATCTGTACAATAAATCAAAAATTAGCCAGGTGTGATAGTGCACGCCTGTAGTTTCACCGACTTGGAAGGCTGAGGCTGAAGAATCACCTGAGCCCAGCAGGTAAAGGCTATGGTGGCTGTGAGCATGTCACTGAACTCCAGCCTGGGCGATGGAGTGAGACTCCAACTCAAAAAAAAAAAAAGA
>NW_007087871.1:0-669 GCF_000164805.1 Carlito syrichta
GGGCGACAGAGTGAGACTCCAACTCAAAAAAAAAAAAAGAAAGAAAGAAAAGAAAAGAAAGAAAAATTCGGGATATATACACACTGTGGAATACCAAATAAAATAAGGTATTTTGCAGCAACTGGGATGAATTTGGAGAACATCATCCTAAGTGAACCAGGTCAGGAACAGAAAACCAGACACCGCATGTTCTCCCAAGTGAGAGCCAAACTAAGGATGTGCAAAGGCACAGAGGATGGAACGATGGACAGCCCAGACTCCAAAGGGGAAGCAGGGGAAGGACGAGGGACGGAAAATCACCTGTCGGGTACAGTGTGCACAGGTAGAGGTGGTGGGTACACTGAAAGCCCAGGCTGCTTTGCCACTGTTTACCATGCAACCAAAAACTATCTGTGCCCCCAAAGCTATTATTATTTTATTTATTTTTATTTTTTATTTTTTTGAGTTGGAGTCTCACTCTGTCACCCAGACTGGAGTGCAGTGGCCGCTCCCGGCCACCGCAGCCTCGACCTGCTGGGCTCCGGCGATCCTTCCGCCTCAGCCTTCCCAGTAGCCGGAACTACAGGTGCGTGCTACCACGCCCGGCTCATTTTTGATTTATCGTAGAGATGAGGTCTCGCCAAGTTGCCCAGGCGGATCTCGAACCCGCAGGCTCAGGCACTCCACTCA
>NW_007087872.1:0-702 GCF_000164805.1 Carlito syrichta
CCACTCGCCTCAGCCTTCCAAAGCGCTGGGACTACAGGCTGAGCCACGGAGCCCGGCTATGTTGATTGTTTAGGTACCTTTGTTGATGAGGTATGCCCCTTTTCCCACTGCTGCCAATCCCGCACCCCCCCTCCCCTGGCAGTTTCCTACTACTGCCAATCCCTTTCTTATAGTATTATGATAATTGTTCAAGTTCTACTTATGAGTGAGAACATGCGGTACTCAGTTCTTTGTTTCTGTGATAGATCACTCAGTATTATAGACTCTAAGTTCATCCAAGTTGCTGTGAAGTTCATAATTTTGTCTTTCTTTATGACTGTGTAATATTCCATCATGTATATGTACCACATTATTTTTATCCAATCCTCTTTCAATGGGCAGCATGGTTGGTTCCATAATTTTGCTATTGTGAATAATGTTGCAATAAGCATATGTGTGGAGGTATCTTTTTCACAGAGTGATTTGAGTTCCTGAGTATATTCCCAGTAGGGGTATTGAGGGGTCTTATGGACGGTCAATTGTTAGATCTTTTAGGAATCACCACACTGTTTTCCTGTGTTGAGGTTGTACTAGTTTATGCTCCCACCAAAGTGTAGAAGTGTTCCCTTTTTCCCACATGGTCTCCAGCATCTGTTGTTTTTTCTTATTGATGATGGCCATCCTGACTGGAGTTAGGTGGTATCTCAGTGTGGTTTTAATTTG
>NW_007087873.1:0-502 GCF_000164805.1 Carlito syrichta
GCCTGGCGAGGCCCGCGGGTGGCCTCCTCCCGCCCACCGCCACCAAGGGGGAAGACCGGTGTGCACGTCCTGCCCAAAGCTCAGCACCCACTGAAATCTGCCCATCAACACGGCCCTGCCGGCTTGCCCAGGCTGGCTCTCTCTGGAGACCTCCTGAGTCCAGTAGGAAGCTGCCCCGTCCCCCAGGAGCCTGGGGCCGGCGTGCACCCTAAGGGCATCTGTGCCGCCCCTCCCAGCACCTCTGCCAGCCTCGGGGTCTCAGGAACACGGCCCAGAGCTTGGCTGGAATTCTGGCTCCACCATCGGTGCTGCTGGGTGAGCCCCAAACCCTCCCCGTGCCTGTGTCCTGAGCTATCAGGTGACAGTGGCAGTCCTGTGTGTGCAGGCCCTGCTCTGGGAAGGCACCCGGCTCTTTCAGGCCGTCTTCCTTCCCTCCCCCAGATGGCACAACCGGCCCCGAAGCCCCACTCCCCACAAGGACACTCGTTCATGGGGCAAGCGT
>NW_007087874.1:0-446 GCF_000164805.1 Carlito syrichta
CCCCCAATTTTTTCTTTTTCTCTTTTTTCTTTTTTTGCATTCAATTTGTGTGTACTTGATTGATTGAGCGCTCATATTTCAATTTTTTGATTGTTTTATTTTTTGTTCTTCTCTTTTTTGAGTTCGAAGTATGTGTGAATGTATATGTGAAAGTTAGATTTGAATTCCTGTTGTTTCTCTCTTTTCTTTCTTTCTCCATTCATTTTGAGTTGTGTGTGTGTGTGTGTGTGTGCTTGTGTGTGTGTGTTTGGTTTTCCTGTTTTTCGTTTTTGTTTTTTTGTCTGTTTTGCTTTTTTATCAGTTTGCTTTTATTTGTGTGTGTGTGTGCATGTTAATTGTTCTTTCTTTTTTTTGGCTTGGTTTCTGCTTTTTGTTCCTGTTTTTTAAATTTTTATTAAAAGTGAAAATGAACATCCTATTTCATTCTACTTTTTGCTGTTCTCTTC
>NW_007087875.1:0-484 GCF_000164805.1 Carlito syrichta
AAGGTTCTTATAGTTTGAGTTTTTACGTTTAGGTCTTTGATCCATTTAGAGTTGATTTTTGTGTATGGTGATAGATAGGGGTCCTTTTTCAATCTTCTGCGTGTGGTCAGCCAGTTTTCCCAGCACCATTAACTGAATAGGTTCTCCTTAATGGATGACTTTGAGGCATTTAAGATGTAAGTGGAGGCTGAGGGCAGTGGCTCACATCTGTAATCCCAGCACTTTGGGAGGTGGAGACGAGAGTATTGCCTGAGCCCAGGGATTTGAGACCAGCCTGGGCAATTTGGCAAGATCTTGTCTCTACAGTAAGTCAAACAGTTAGCCAGGTGTGGTGGTGCACGCCTGTAGTTCTAGCTAGCTGGAAGGCTGAGGTGGAAGGATCATCTGAGCCCAGCAGGTTGAGGCTGTGCTCGCCATGAGTGTGTCACTGCACTCCAGCCTGGTCAACAGGGTGAGACTCTGACTCAAAAAAAAAAAAAAAAAC
>NW_007087876.1:0-518 GCF_000164805.1 Carlito syrichta
ACAGTGTTCTCAACAGAGCTATGAAAAACCTTGTGTTACTATTTGCCAGATATTCAAATATATGAGATAATTTATTCATTAAACTTACTTTTCAGAGATCTCCTAAGACCTCTTTATTTTGTGTCATTTCGGTCTGGTCATTTTCCAGGCCTGTTTTATGACTCTTTTGGGGGAATTTTCATCTCTATCCTCTTACGTGGGACTTCCATTTGCTGGATACCATGCTATCTCATTCTAAGTTAATGCTCCTGTTCTTGTTGAATCACAATTTTGATAATACATGAAAAGTAAATGTTTAGGAGGTTTTGAATGTCTAAAAAATCTTTAATATACCTCATTTTTGCATCCACAAAATAAATCACTTGTGACAATCAGCTATCCAGTCTATAATTTTGATGCATTGTTTCATAGTCATCTAGCTTTTAGTGTTTCCTTGAGAAATCTAGCAATTTACTAACGCCTAATTAATTATATATGATTTAACTTTGTTACTTTCTATTAATGATCAGCTTAAGGCT
>NW_007087877.1:0-522 GCF_000164805.1 Carlito syrichta
GAAGGATCACCTGAGCCTAGCAGGTCGAGGCTGCAGTGGCCGTGAGCGTGCCACTGCACTTCAGCCTGGGCAACAGAGTGAGACTCCAACTCAAAAAAAAAAAAACTGACTCACAAACAGTTGACCATTGTCTTGCTAAGCTATGGTGTAGCCATGTGATCGCTGATCTATGTTCAGGCCATGTTTCCTGGCTTTGGCCCCCTCTTCTACTTTGGAGAGGAGAATCTCCTCTTTCTCTAATTTACTTTCTAAATAAACTACGTTTTCTTTTGAGTTGGAGTCTCACGCCTTTGCCCAGGCTAGAGTGCAGTGGCACGCATGCTCACAGCCACCTCAGTGTCGACCTGCGGGGCTCTGGTGATCCTTCGACCTGAGTAGCTGAAACTACAGATACATGCTACCACACCTGGCTTTTTAAAATTTTATTGTACAGACAAGGTCTTGCCAAGTTGCCCGGGCTGCTCTCGAACCCGTGGGCTCAGGCAATCCACTCGCCTTGGCCTCCCAAAGTGCTGGGATTAC
>NW_007087879.1:0-479 GCF_000164805.1 Carlito syrichta
AAGTGGGACCTCATCAAACTGACAAGCTTCTGCAAAGCAAAAGAAACCATCAAGAAAGCAAGGGGACAGACCTCAGAATGAGAAAAAATATTTGCCAACCATATTCTGACAAAGGTCTAATATCTAGGATCTACAAGGAACTCAAACCTTCCAAAAGGAAAAAAATGAACAGCCCCTTTAAAAAGTGAGCAAAAGACATGAATAGGCACTTCTCAGAAGAAGATATACAGGCAGCCAACAGACACAAGAAAAAGTGTTCAGTCTCACTCATCATCAGAGAAATGCAAATCAAAACCATGTTGCGATACCACTTAACCCCAGTAAGAATAGCCATCATTAATAAAACAAACAACAACAGATGCTGGTGAGGATGTGGAGAAAAAGAAACGATTACGTTTCATTCAGACACCCTGTTGATAAGAGGTGTTTTCCCAGCCCCAGACAGATATTTGCTACTGTTAATCCCCTCCCCCTCCCCC
>NW_007087880.1:0-446 GCF_000164805.1 Carlito syrichta
CTAACTAGGCGGCCAAATAGTTAGGCCAGCCAAATAGTCAGCCAAATTGTTGGCTGACTGATTAGGTCAGGAAACCAGCCAGCCAACTAGTTAATTGTGCCAACTAGTGGATCAACTCGTCAGTCAACTGGTTTACCCAGGTAACTGGTAGGCCGACTAATGGGCCACCTTCTTAAACCAGGTAATAAGTTGGACTAGTAGTCAGCCAATGTGTTAAACCAGCTAACTAGTCAGGCGACTCATCAGTCAACAAGTTAAGTAACCTAGGTCACTCCGTATTCAACTAGTTAATTCAGCTATTTAACTCTTTTACAAACTAGTTAAAACAATTAGTTAACTGGTTAACCAACTCGTTAAATCTGCTACCTATCTTCTTAGCCAACTAGTTAAGTCAGCTATCTAAGTAAGCTAGCTAGGCAGCTAGCTAGCTATGTCAGCTAGCTCAG
>NW_007087881.1:0-519 GCF_000164805.1 Carlito syrichta
CCGCAGCCTCGACCTGCTGGGCTCAAGTGACCCTTCCGCCTCGGCCTCCCGAGTAGCTGGAGCCACAGGCACGCGCCACCAGGCCCGGCGAAGGTTTTGACCTGTTGCAGAGATGAGGCCTCGCCAAGTTGCTCAGGCGGGTCTCAAACCCCTGGGCTCTGGCAGTCCTCTCGCCTCCGCCTTTCAAAAAGCTGGGATGACAGGCTTGAGCCACCAGGCCTGGCCTCAACGGCTCACTTAAACATGGTTGAAACCGGCTGGGCTCTGTGGCTCAGCCTGTAATCCCGCGTTGCCGAAGTGAGCAGATTGCCTGAGCCCGGGGGTTCGAGACCCGCCTGGGCAACTTGGCAAGACCTCATCTCGACGATAAATCAAAAAACTAGCCGGGCGTGGTGGCGCGCACCTGTGGTTCCAGCTACTCGGAAGGCTGAGGCGGAAGGATCGCCGAGCCCAGCGGGTCGAGGCTGCGGTGGCCGGGAGCGGCCGCTGCAGTCCAGTCTGGGTGACGGAGTGAGACTT
>NW_007087881.1:795-2599 GCF_000164805.1 Carlito syrichta
GAGACTTCAACTCAAAAAAAAAAAAAAAAAATGATTGAAACCACCCAGACGTGGTGCCTCACGCCTGTCATCCCAGCACTTTGGGAGGCCGAGGAGGGAGGATCGCCTGAGTCCAGGGGTTCAAGACTAGCCTGGACAGACCTTGTCTCTACAATAGATCAAAAAATTAGCTGGGGCCGGGCTCAATGGCTCAGCCTATAATCCCAGCACTTTGGGAGGCCAAGACGAGTGGATTGCCTGAGCACCACAGGTTCGAGACCCACCCGGCCAACTTGGCGAGACTTCATCTCTACAAATCAAAAATTAGCCAGGTGTGGTAGTGCACACTTGTAGTTCTGGCTCCTTGAAAGGTTGAGGCGAAAGGATCGCAGGAGCCCAGCCAGTCGACGCTGGGGTGGCCATGAGTGTGCCACTGCCCTCCAGCCTGGGCGATGGAGTGAAAAAATTTTCTAGGTGTGGTGGTGCACGCCTGTAGTTCCAGCTACTTAAGGCTGAGCCGGAAGGATTGCCTGACCCCAGCAGGTCGACACTGGGATGGCCATGAGACTCCGACTCAAGTAAATATAAAGATAAAAATGAGAAAACCAGCTGGGCTCGGTGGCTCAGCCTGTAATCCCGCGCCTTGGGAGGCTGAGGTGAGTGGATGGCCTGAGCCCTCGGGTTCGAGACCCACCTGGGCAGCGAGACCTCACCTCTACAATAAATCAAAAATCAGCCGGGCGTGGTAGCGCACGCCTGTCATTCCGGCTACTCGGAAGGCTGAGGCGGAAGGATCGCCGGAGCCCGGCAGGTCGAGGCTGCGGTGGCCGGGAGCGGCCACTGCACTCCAGTCTGGGCGACAGAGTGAGACTCCCACTCAAAAAAAAAAAAAAAACCAGCCGAGTTCGATGGCTCAGCCTGTCATCCCACGCCTTGGGAGGCTGAGGTGAGTGGATTGCCTGAGCCCGCGGGTTCAAGACCCGCCTGGGCAACTTGGCGAGACCTCATCTTTAAAAAAAAAAAAAGACATGGGCTCTTGTTCTGTTTCCCAGGCTGGCATGTACTATGGTGCAATTAGGACTCATGGCAGCCTTGAACTTCTGGCCTCAAGCAATGCTCCCACCTCAACCTCCTGAGTAGCTGGGATTACAGGTGGGAGTTACCAAGCCTAGCTAATTTTTTATTTTATTTTATTTTATTTTGAGTCTTACTCTGTTGCCCAGGCTGGAGTACAGTGGCACACTCAAGGCCACCACAGCCCCCACCTGATGGGCTCAGGCAATTCTTCTGCCTCAGCCTCCCGAGTAGCTGGGACTACAGGCGTCATTAGGCCTGGCTAGTTTTTTGATTTATTGTAGAGATGAGGTCTCGCCAAGTTGCCCGGGTGGGTCTCAAATCCTTGGCCCGTGCAATCCTCTCGCCCTGGCCCCCAAAGTGCTGGGATTAGAGGCATAAGCCACTACATCCAGCCTAATTTTTAAATGTTTTGTAGAGATGCGATCCCACTGTGCTGCCCAGGCTGGTCTCAAACTCCTGGCCTCAAGTGATCCTCCCACCTCGGCCTCCCAAAGTGCTGGGCTGACAGGCGTGAGCCGCCCTGCCCGGCAAAAGCTGTGACAAATAATTTCCTGTTGGTTAAGCTGCCCCGTCCATGGCATTCTGATGTGAGGAGCTGGGGCGGAGGGAACAGGGATAAAGCGCCCCAAACCGTTTATGGAAGGGATTGGGGGTGGCCAAGGGGGCGTCAGGCCACCTGGCTTTTTTTTTTTGAGTTGGAGTCTCACTCCGTCGCCCAGACTGGAGTGCAGTGGCCGCTCCCGGCCAC
>NW_007087881.1:2725-3610 GCF_000164805.1 Carlito syrichta
TAATTTTTGACTTATTGTAGAGATGAGGTCTTGCCAAGTTGCCCAGGTGGGTCTCAAACCCGCGGGCTCAGGCCATCCAATCACCTCAGCCTCCCAAAGGCGCGGGATGACAGGCTGAGCCACCAAGCCCGGCTCCACCTGGCTTTTAACCTCAGTTCCTCTCCAGCTGTGTGAGCTTGAGTCTATCACTTTCTCCCACTCTGTGCCTCAGTTTCCCTTTCTGCCAAATGGAAATCATAGCATCATCTGGGATGGGTCTGAGCATGAAATCAGTCGATTCTGGTC
This sequence comes from Carlito syrichta, assembly GCF_000164805.1. Taxonomy (NCBI): domain Eukaryota; kingdom Metazoa; phylum Chordata; class Mammalia; order Primates; family Tarsiidae; genus Carlito; species Carlito syrichta. The sequence goes on from NW_007087881.1 coordinate 3,011, forward strand.
TGCACTGGCAAGAGCTCTGTGTGTAGCTGCCACTCGGTCACTGTGGGCTGTTATCTAACTTTTTTTTTTTTTTGAGTTGGAGTCTCACTCCTTCATCCAGGCTGGCGTGCGGTGGCATGCACTCTCACGGCCACCCCAGCGTCGACCTTCTGGGCTCCGGTGATCCCTCTGCCTCAGTCTTCCGAGTAGCCGGAACTATAGACGTGTGCTACCAAGCCCAGCTATTTTTTATTTTATTGTAGAGACGAGGTCTTGCCAGGTTGCATGGGCTGGTCTCGAACCCGCAGGCTCAGGCAATCTACTTGCCTCGGCCTCCCAAGGTGCTGGGATGACAGGCTGAGCCACCGAGCCCGGCCTGTTATCTAACTTTCAGGTATACACTGAGGGTCTCCTGAGTGCTGATTCGGTGTTGGTGGGAGCAGCAGCACCAGATGGGGTGGCTAGGGTGGGCTTCTCGGAGGAGGTGACATTTGAGCCGAAGCCTGAATGACATCAAAGGGCGAGGCTAGCCGGGCTCGGTGGCTCAGCCTGTAACCCTGCGCCTTTGGGAGGCTGAGATGAGTGGATTGCCTGAACCCGCAGGTTCGAGACCCGCCTGGG
>NW_007087881.1:3750-7281 GCF_000164805.1 Carlito syrichta
GGGAGCAGCCACTGCACTCCAGTCTGGGCGACAGAGTGAGACTCCAAAAAAAAAAAGTAAATAAAAAAAATAATAAAAAAGGGTGAGGCTTAGCTAAGCACGGTGGCTCACACTTGTAATCCCAGCACTTTGGGAGCCCGAGGCAGGAGGATCATTTGAAGTCAGGCATTTGAGACCAGCCTGTACATAGCAAGACCTGTACACAAAAAAATAAAAATAAAGAATTTAGCCGGGTGTGGTGTATGCCTGTCGTCCCAGCTACTTGGGAGGCTGAGGTGGGAGGATCACCTGACCCCAGGAGATTGAGGTTATGGCGAGCTGTGATTGTGTCACTGCGCTCCAGCCTGGGCCCCAGAGAGAGACCCCAACTCAAAACAATAAGAAATTTAAAAAGTAGCCGGGCTCAGTGGCTCAGCCTGTCATCCCGCGTCTTGGGAGGCTGAGGTGAGTGGATTGCCTGAGCCTGAGGGTTCGAGACCCGCCTGGGCAGCGAGACCTCATCTCTACAATAAATCAAAAAATCAGCCGGGCGTGGTGGCGCGTGCCTGTAGTTCCAGCTACTTGGAGGGCTGAGGCGGAAGGATCGCGTGAGCCCAGCAGGTCGAGGCTGCGGTGGCCGGGAGCGGCCACTGCACTCCAGTCTGGGCGATGGAGTGAGACTCCAACTGAAAAAAAAAAAAAAGAAATTACAAAAGTTAAAAAGCCAGGCTTGAGAGGTTCTGAGGGAAGGTTGTCCCAGGCTGCGGGCACAGCACGTGCCAAAGCCCTGAGGCCGGACCTCACCGGGCGCATTTGAGGAACCCTGAGGAGGCCCAGGGGGTCTGAGCAAGTGGAGTGAGAGGGGGAGGGGACGCCGAGACCCGAGAGGCGGGGCTTGGGGCTGCGGGGAGGGGCATCGCCAGGAAGCTTCTGGCAAGGGCCGGGCTCTGACATCATGTTTCTCTGCAGAGATGAACAAGACGTGACTCCTGGTCCCAGGAGAGGCTTCCGGATGGAGGTGAGTCATCACCCAACGTGGAGACATCTGTGAGCCAGGCAGGCCCAAGAGGAGGCGGGAACACCAGGTGGCCGGAGCAGAGGCCGGAAGGCTGAGGCCCGTCGGGGAAACACCCAGGACAATGACAGGGTTGGGACCGACGGGGCGGCCGGCGGCCGGGGGCCGGCATGTCTGGCATCGTGTCTCCCAAGAGAGCCCGGGAGCCTCGGCTCTGAGGTCAAGTTTGCCCGGGTCAAATTCCACCTGCACCCCTCATGAGCTGCGTGTCCTGAAACGGCCTCTTTTTAAGAGGAAATCGGGTTGTAGAAAGGGTTCCCAAAGCAATGACCTGGAATGGGCTTGGAACCTCACATGTGCTCCTTACATCGGGGTGGCTCACGCCTGTTGTCCCAGCACTCTGGGGAGGCCAAGACAGGAGGATCGCTTGAGCCCAGAAGTTCAAGACCAGCCTGGGCAACATCGTGAGACCCCCATCTCTACAAGAAAAGAAAAAAGCAACAATTAGCCAGATGTGGTGGCACACGCCTGTAGTAGTTCCAGCTACTCGGGAGGCTGAGGCAGGAGGACGCCTTGAGCCCGGGAGGTTGAGGCTGCAATGAGTTATGACTGTGCTGCTGCATCCTGCCTTGGTGACAAAGCCAGACCCCAGCTCTTAATTTTTTTTTTTTTTTGAGTTGGAGTCTCACTCTGTCGCCCGAAGCGGCCACTGCACTCCAGTCTGGGCGACAGAGTGAGACTCCAACTCAAAACAAAACAAAACAAAAAGATCATATTTCACAACACTAACTAATGCAGGAGCCATAAGATGTCACTCGTGGTTCAAAGAATTCAAGTCACCACACACTTTCCAGGCCACCAGGAAGCCGTGGTTGGGTGGATACAAAATGACACGGGTCGCGTTTAGTTCTCTGGGCGACAGTTTGTATCTCCACGGATGGATGAGCTTCCCCAAGTGTCCTCAGAGCCCTGTTCCCACAGCACGGCCTTCACTACAGACACCAGCCGTGACTTCAGGGGTCCCGTGACCACCCTCGGGCTCCACCTCCTGGGCTCAAGTGATCCTCCTACCTCGACCTCCCAGATTGTGGAGACCACAGACGCCACCACACTGGCTAATTCACCAGAACAACCCAGTACCCAGGAAAGCGTCCCACTTATGATGACTGGTTTTCCTTTCTTTATTTTTTTTTTTTTTTGAGTCAGGGTCTCACTCTGTTGCCCAAGCTGGAGCCCCTAGGTTTAGAAGATCTTCCCACCTCAGCCTCCTGAGTAGCTGGGATTACAGGCACGGGCCATCATGGCCAGCTAATTTTTTGGAATTTTTGTAGAGTCGAGGTCTCGCAATGTTGCCCAGGCTGGTCTCCAACTCTTGTGCTCAAGGGATCCTCCTTCCTTGGTATCTCAAAGTGCTGGAATTACAGGGGTGAGCCACCACACCCGGCCACCATGTTTTTTTGTTTTTTTTGTTTTAGTTGGAGTCTCACTCTATCATGCAGGCCGGAGGGCAGTGGCATGCTCCTGGCCACCACAGCCTCCACCTGCTGGGCTTAGGCGATCCTTCCGCCTCAGCCTTCCAAGTAGCTGGAACTACAGGCGCGTGCTACCATGCCCGGCCGATTTTTTGATTTATTGTATAGATGAGGTCTCGCTGCCCAGGTGGGTCTCGAACCCGCGGGCTCAGGCAACCCACACACCTCAGCCTCCTAAAGGCGCGGGATTACAGGCTGAGCCACCGAGCCCAGCTTGGCTGACTTTTTGATTTATTGTAGAGACGAGGTCTCACCAAGTTGCCCAGGTTGGTCTCGAACCCATGGGCTCAGGCAATCCTCTCGCCTTGGCCTCCCAAAGTGCTCGGATTACAAGCGTGAGCCACTGCGCCAAGCCCACACTGGCTAATTTTTTATATATATATTTAGACACAAGCTATCACTATGTTGTCCAGGGTGGTTTTGAACTTCTGGGTTCAAGCAAACCTCCCTCCTCGGTCCCCCAAATGGCTGAGATTATAGGCATGAGCCTCTGTGCTGGGCTGTGCAGCGTTTTTACTGGGGCTCTTGGCCCTCTTGGAAGTCGGGACTAATATGTCAGGGCCCGAGCGCCCGTCATGTGTGCCACTGTCAGGCTGGACTGTCCAGAGGCCAGAACAACACAGCCTTATCCATTAGGCAGGACATTCCAGGGGCCTAGAGGTCACCTCCCGGTGGCTGAAGACAAAGGCCCAGCCTCCCTTTGGGTGGGGTGACATTTCTTGCTACACAATGGACAGGAATTGTTGGCTACCTCCAGCATTTATAGCTTCCACACTAGCAGGGAGCTCAGAGGCCAGGACCCAGTTGGGACCCAGACTCGCATAGCACATGGGCTGCTTGGGGCGCCCTCCAGCCTGGGCAGGACGGCTCATTGCTTCTTTTTTTTTTGGGTTGGAGTCTCACTCTGTGGCCCAGACTCGAGTGCAGGGGCCGCTCCCGGCCACCGCAGCCTCGACCTGCTGGGCTCCGGCGATCCTTCCGCCTCAGCCTTCCAAGTAGCCGGAA
>NW_007087882.1:0-588 GCF_000164805.1 Carlito syrichta
GAGACCCGCCTGGGCAACTTGGCGAGACCTCATCTCTACAATAAATAAAAAAACTAGCCAAGCGTGGTAGTGCGTGCCTGTAGTTCCTGCTACTTGTAAGGATGAGGCGGAAGGATCGCCGGAGCCCAGCAGGTCGAGGTTGCGGTGGCCGGGAACGGCCACTGCACTCCAGTCTGGGTGAGACTCCAACTCAAAAAAAAAAAAAGAAAAATGGGGAAAATAATAATATTTATTTTAAATATTAAATCATGGAAACACAAACCTTCCTAATTTTTGAAATCACTCTCAAAGGTCCAAATCTCATTGGTTGAAATAACCTGGATTAAAGGTTTTCATGTCAAAACATTTTTCAGATCAACCCTCCAGATTGCTACTTAAAACAATAGGAATGGGGACTAGAGCCTGGGGGTCAGGGCCGCCCGCCAGCCTGGAGGCAGAACCAGTTTGGGGTTGTGCTTTGGATGGATATTTGACGTGCTGCCCTGACCGCACGGACCCGCTGCGTAGGCTGCAACTTCCTGAGGCCGCTCCGGGCCTCTCACGCCTCTCCCCTCGCGTCCCCAGCTCTCCCCGGCCGGTCCCGCCCCA
>NW_007087883.1:0-524 GCF_000164805.1 Carlito syrichta
GCTGCCCAGGCGGGTCTCGAACCCGCGGGCTCAGGCAATCCACTCGCCTCGGCCTCCCAAGGCGCGGGATTACAGGCTGAGCCACCGAGCCCGGCTACGACATCGTTATTCTGTGCCAAACGGGCCGGCAGGGGCCGGCGGGGGAAGTGGCCGGGGTTAGGGACAAAACGAGTTTAAGACACGGGCACCCGCCTGGCCCTGCAACAACCTGTGAACCTCCACGCACGGAGGGTTACGTGGGCGAGCCGTGGGTGGTGCCCTGGGCTTTCTCCGGGCTGCAAGCACGACCTCACCCTCCCAGCCCCGCACCCCCGCTGGCCTCCCGCGGGACGCCGGCCTCCAGTCTCCACGGACCGCGATCACGAGAACGATGGAGGTGCTCGCAGACCGGGTCATCGCTGTGGCTTCCTCCCGTGAATGCAGACCGCGTTCTTGAGTGGCTGCCCTCGACAAGATCAATAAAGCCGCAGACACGCAGGTGTGTGGGCCAGAGGCTGACGCACCCTGTGACCCCAGCTCCCCGG
>NW_007087884.1:0-453 GCF_000164805.1 Carlito syrichta
CAAAAAAAAAAAAAAAAAAAAAGACATCAGAAAAACACCTGTGACACCCCAAGGGACAACTCACTGAATTAGAATTACCTTAACCAGCTGCAGTGTAAAATCCCCAGAGGTGTGTGCTGACTCGGTCAGAGGTGCAATGGAAAAGAATCTCAAAGTAAAAGCATGACTTCAGATGTCCACCAAGACTTTGAAAATCACTTCTAACAAAAACAAAAACTCCTTGTGGTGAAAGTTCTACGACATGGGATTGCTTCCAAACGAGGATCCACAAGTGAGTCATTGACTTATACAGTTCTTCTGAGGTTGTTAAACAGATTACTTCAATATTGAACCGGGGCCAGGCTCAGTGGCTCAGCCTGTAATCCCAGCACTTTGGGAGGCCGAGACGAGTGGGCTGCCTGAGCCCGTGGGTTCAAGACCAGCCTGGGCAACTTGGCAAGACCTCTGCTCCTC
>NW_007087885.1:0-590 GCF_000164805.1 Carlito syrichta
GACAGAGGACCCTGGAGGCCAGGACGAGGGCCCCAGCCAGTCCAGGTCTGGGCCTCACCGAGGGAGCCAGGGCCGGGGGCCGGGGGAGAAATCATGCAGTGGGTCCTCAAGCCAAATTCATCCCCTCCAAAGCCCCCAGGCTACCTGCAGAGTTTGCCTGTATCCCCCTGGTCACCTGCCGTGTCCTCTGGGGTGCCCCCAACTGCCCACAGGGTCCCTCTGGCTACCCTCAGAGTCCTCCCAGAGCCTCCAAGCTGCCTTCAGGGTCCCCCTGGTCACTGGCAAGGGCCTCCCAGACTTTCCCAGCTGCCCTCAGCTTCCCCTGGTCACCCGCAGGGGCCTCCCAGATGGTCTGGCTCTTCGTGGAGCCCTCCAGAATCCATCTGGTCACCCCCGGGGTCTTTCCAGAGCTTCCGGTCCTTGGGGTCCTCCTGGTCACACCAAGGGTCCTCTGGGAGCTCCTGGCTGCCTGCCCCGCCCCAGCCCCAAGCCCAGTGGGCAGGGTTCTTCTCTCTCACACGCCCTCTCGGCCGCCAGAGGCGGGAGGAGCAGCTGAGCCCTGTGGCACCCGCCCCCTCGGCCAGGCCAGT
>NW_007087886.1:0-634 GCF_000164805.1 Carlito syrichta
AGGCGGCCTGCAAGGCAAGAGACAGCACTCAGCCTGGGGCGGCTCCGTCGTCAGGTCGCGGTCGGACGGCGGGGCTCAACGCCAAGGCCGGGGGGCGGCCCGCGGGGGCGAGACACACAGCGAGGTTTCAGCATCCGTGGGCCCCGAGGGGCAGGGGCTCCTTCCTGCGACGCGAAGGCTGCACCTGGCCCAGGCGTCTCCACCCACAGCAGCACTGCGGGCCGCGCCCACGGCGGCAGCCATGGCCGGGCTCCCGGCTCCTGACCCCAACCTCAAGCCTGCCTGGGATGGGGACCGAGCGCGTGCACGTCCACACCGCGCGCGCCAGGGCTGGGTGCATTCGGCCGCGATAACCCCACAAGCCACGTGGCCTGGGCTAGAAACAAAACAGGGTGAGGGGCTGCCTGACCCCTCCAGCCACCCCCACCCCCCTCAGTGGCTCACAGCTCGCCGGGGCCAGGGGCCGCTGACACGCGTAACGGGGATCCTGTCCCCGCCCTGGACAGCGGGAAACTGAAGCCGGGGCGGCCACGCCGTGGGCACGGAGCCTCCGGTTCCAAGTCCAACCCCACGTCGACCCCTTCCAGGGCCAAGGCTCGGGATCGGTGTGTCCGAACACTCAGCCCGCCTCCCA
>NW_007087887.1:0-633 GCF_000164805.1 Carlito syrichta
CACTTTAACATTGACTTCAAAATATGAATTAAAATGTATTTTTTCTTTTCAGTTTTCTGAGAAATGTTATATAGAATTTATATTTCTTATTTAAATGTTTAGTAATATTCTCCAGTGAGTTTATACATACTTGTAATTTTATTGATGTAGAGGTCTTTTAACTAAAATTATAATAATTTCATTTCTATCTATATAACGTTGTTATATGCACTTCTAAAATATCCAGTTTTTATTTCTCAATAAGTGTGTCAACCTCATCTAAATTATTCAATTTATTTTATATCGATTTTTTTATTCTGATATTGTGGGGTACAGTTTAGGGTTAGGTAAACAAATATGCTTCGTTCAGTCACCCTTGCTGATAAGGGGTGTCTCCCCATCGCCAAACAGATATTGACTACTGTTAATCTCACCTTTCTTCACCTTCCCCCCCATAGTTTCCCACCACTGTCAATCCTTTTCTTATAGTATTACAATGGATGTTCAAGGCCCAGTATATGAGTGAGAACATGTAATACTCGGATCTTTGTTTCTGTGAGAGGTCACTCAGTATTATAGAATCTAGTTCCATCAAGGTTGCTGCGAAAATCATGATTTTGTTCTTTTTTATGGCTGCGTAGTATTCCATCATGT
>NW_007087888.1:0-444 GCF_000164805.1 Carlito syrichta
ACAGGGTACTTCAACCAGGAATGGGACTGGTGTCTCTGAGGGGCAGGTGTCCAGAGCCTCTCTGAGTTACCAGCGGCTTGGTGACAATGAGAGATGATGTACCAGGGAGCTTGCTGAGACCCGAGACTCCCATGTACGCAGTGGAACAGCAGCAGCAGCAGGCCACAATATTGGGCCCTGTGTGGGACCAAGGGACCCCAGGCCTCTGACCCCAGCAGGTGGTGTTATCCCTCGCTCCAGATGGTCTTTATCTCAGCTGCTTGCCCGCTCCTCAGGCACTGATGGTGTGATGTGGAATGCCTACCTTGGTGGCAGTGGTGGCGGCTGGGCCACTGGCACAAGCAGTGCGATGTGTAATGGCCACCTCTGTGCAGCTGCTGCCTCGGAGGAAGTGGTTGTTCGTCTGCCTCAGAGGAGGCAGAGGCTTGGCTGCCTCGGAGGAGG
>NW_007087889.1:0-670 GCF_000164805.1 Carlito syrichta
TTTGGGTTGTCAGAAGGGAGAGGGAATCATGGTGGGACCCCGAGTGGGTTGTGGAGGAAAGGCTTAGGGGATCACGCTGGTCATCATGGCACTCTGGAAGGCCAAGGCAAGAGGATGGCCTGAGCCCCTGTGTTTGAGACCAGCCCGGGCACATTAGCAAAATCTCGTCACTACAAGAAGCCAATAAAAATAAGCCAAGCATGGGGGTGCACGCCCCTCATACCTGGCACTCGGTTTGCCATGGCAAGAGGTTCGCAGGAGCCCAGCTGCTGTAGGCTGCAGTGACCAAGAGCAGGCTCCTGTGCTCTGACTTGTGTGAGAAAGCAGGACTCAGACTCAAAATAATAATACCAACCACCACCACCACCACAACCACAGGCCAGGGTGAGGGGCTCAGCCTGACAACCCAGTCCTTCAGAGGCCCAGGCAGGTGGACGGCCTGAGTCTGTGGCTTGAACACCAGCCTGGGACATGGGGAGAGACCTTGTCTCGGCCATGAAAAATAAATTCAAAGATAAGCCGAGCGTGGTGGTGCATGCTTGTGGTTCCAGCCACTCGTGTGGCTGCGGATGGAGGATCGCCTGAGTCTGATAGCTGGAGTCCGTGGTGGCTGTGAGGGTGTCCCTGCACTCTGGCCTGGGGGACAGATCAGGATTCTGACTTCAAATAA
>NW_007087889.1:1980-2497 GCF_000164805.1 Carlito syrichta
TTAAACCTGTGGACTTGGGCCAGCTGCAGGCCTTGGATTCCCAAAGCCCTGGGATGATGAGGCTGACTCCCAAGCCAGGCATCAATTCTTAATCAAAAACAAACCAAAAGGCCTGGCGTGGCAGCCCTTGCCTGGAATTCAAGCACTCTGGGAGGCCTAGACGGGAGTATGGCTACAGCCCAAGAGCCTCAGGTCAGCCTGGATGATGCAGAAAGATGCCATCTCCACACCCCTCCAAACAGGGTGTCTGGGTTCAACGTGCCCATCACCCCAGTCACTCCAGAGGTTGAGGCATGAGGATTGCCAGAGACCAAGATTTCGAGGCTAACGGTGAACTACGGTCATGTCCCTGGGCCCCAACCTGGGCAACAGAGCCAGACCCTGTCTCCAAAAACATCAGAATCATATACAGATTCTCTACTGTGCCTGGTGTGTTCACAGGGCGACTGGCCTTAGATCCAGAAAAAATGGGATTGGGGGAAAAGAAATGTCCCCCGGTGAGGGATGTGCCCCTGGC
>NW_007087890.1:0-496 GCF_000164805.1 Carlito syrichta
AATAACTGTACAAGGCTGGTCGCGGTGGCTCAAGCCTATAATCCCAGCACTTTGGGAAGCCAAGGTGAGAGGATTGCCTGAGCCCATGGGTTTGAGACATTATCTCTACAATAAATCAAAAAAAAATTAGCGGGCATGGTGGCACATACCTGTAGTTCCAGGACTTGGAAAGCTGAGGTGGAAGGATCGCCTAAGCCCAGAAGGTCTAGGCTGCAGTGGCTGTGTGTGTGCCACCCCATGCTCCAGCCTGGGAGACAGAGTGAGACTCCAACTCAAAAATGAAATAAAATAAAATAACTGTACAGATGTACTAATGGAATGAGTATACCTGGTGGGCACTGCACAACTGCTCAAACTTTGAAATTAAGAGTGGATGCTACCACCCTCATTTCCTCTTCCACAATAATTTTTACAAGACACTTTTTTTTTTTTTGAATTGGAGTCTCACTCGGTCGCCCAGACTGGAGTGCAGTGGCCACTTCCGGCCACCGCAGCC
>NW_007087891.1:0-518 GCF_000164805.1 Carlito syrichta
AGCAGCCACTGCACTCCAGTCTGGGAGACAGAGTGAGACTCCAACTCAAAAAAAAAAACACCAAAAAACAAAAAAACAAAAACCAAATATCTCCTTCCATGTTATGGTTTGTCTTTCACTCACTAATAGTCTTTTTTGGTGAAGAGATGATCTCAACTGCAATGCAGTCACCTCTCTTGATTTCCTTCTTCTCTTGAATCTTGGCCCTATTTACTGCCTTATAGTTCTCCAGTGCCTAAACAGATTAAAAAAAAAAAAAGTTTCTCAAGCTCTTCTAGATGTTCTCAATGGAAGAATTGGGCAGAACTTTCTTGGGCAATCACCATTAATTTGTCTAGCTTTTTCTTCTGGTATTTCCAAACTTCTTATTATGTACTCAGAATGACAGCTGCATTTGCATATAGCAGCAACAAGCAGGTAGAGAACCAAATAAAAAAGCACAATTCCATTCACAATAGCCACACACACACACACACACACACACACACACACACACAAATAAATACCTTGGCATCTTT
>NW_007087892.1:0-534 GCF_000164805.1 Carlito syrichta
TACTGCGGCTCCAAAGAGAGACGAGCCTATATTCGAATCATGTGTAAAGCGTTAAAGCATAAAGGTGTTAAGATAAGAAAAGATAAAGTAAATTCTTTTCTAGATTTTGTACAGAAAGTTGCCTGCTAATTCCACTTAAACTCTTTCTTTAAGTGGATTTCTTTGTCTAAGATTAAGCAAAAGGCAGATAAAAGTTATGAGGATTTCATTTCTAAAATAACCACCACCATCAAACTGGTAATTACGAGCAAAGGGGCAGCAAAAAATTTAGTAAAACAATTGGCTGTTAAAAATGCTAAAAACACTTGTTAGGCTTTAATAAGACTGATAAAAAAGCAATATAATTGATTATATCAGACCATGCTGATGATAATGATGATGATTAAAAACCCTTCCTTCTTCCCACCCTTGCTGCACCTCTCTCTAAAGTTTCCTTTAAAAGTTAAGACTACTGAAATAAAGCCTGAACTTAGACACAATTTTCTTTTCCTTATAGAAATGTAGAAAGCTCAAGTAATAATAAACAAATGTATA
>NW_007087893.1:0-475 GCF_000164805.1 Carlito syrichta
AACCCACGGGCTCAGGCAATCCACTCGCCTCGGCCTCCCAAAGTGCTGGGATTACAGGCTGAGCCACTGAACCCGGCCGGACATATGTAGTTTATTTTCGAGTTGGAGTCTCACTCTGTCGACTAGGCTGGAGTGCAGTGGCACACTCGGCCCACCCAGCGTCGACCTGCTGGGCACCGATAATCTTTCCGCCTCAAACTTCCAAGTAGCCAGAACTATAGGCGCCCTACCACACCCAGCTAATTTTTTGATTTGTTGTAGAGACAAGGTCTCTCCAAGTTGCCCAGGCTGGTCTCGAACCCACGGACTCAGGCAGTCCACTCCCCTCGGCCTCCAAAGTGCTGGGATTACAGACTGAGCCACCGAGCCCAGCCTGTACATAGTTTAAAAGGAAAACTTTTAGCCGGGCTCGGTGGCTCAGCCTGTAATCCCGCGCCTTTGGGAGGCTTAGGTGAGTGAATTGCCTGAGCTCGCG
>NW_007087894.1:0-525 GCF_000164805.1 Carlito syrichta
CATGCGCCTGTAATTCCAGCTACTTGGAAGGCTGAGGTGGAAGGATCGTCCGAGCCCAGCAGGTCGAGGCTGCAGTGACTGGGAGTGCCCACTGCATTCCAGTCTGGGTGACAGAGTGAGACTCCAACTCAAAAAAAAAACAAAAAAGAAAAAACTTTTACTTCCCAAGCTGAAAGACACATTTTAAAATTACTTTATTTTATATATATATATAAAGTTGACTGGACGTGGTGTGCATGCCTGTAGTCCAGCGGCTTAGGAGGCTGAGGCTGGATTGTTTGAGCCCAGGTGGTTAAGGCTGCAGTGAGCCATGATTATGTAACTGCACTACAGCCTGGGCTACAGAGTGAGACCCTGACTCATAAAACAAAACAAAACAAAAAAAACCAGAGGACTATCAGTATTAATATTGAAAATACAATAAAGTCTTCCTCAAGATCTGAAACTTACTTTTTTTTTTTTGAGTTGAAGTCTCACTCTGTCGCCCAGATTGGAGTGCAGTGGCCGCTCCCGGCCACTGCAGCC
>NW_007087895.1:0-747 GCF_000164805.1 Carlito syrichta
TGCCCAGGCGGGTCTCGAACCCGCGGGCTCAGGCATCCACTCACCTCAACCTCCCAAAGGCGCAGGATTACAGGCTGAGCCACCGAGCCCGGCTTTCCGTTTTTCTTAGTGTGGGGGTTGTGTGCTCCTGGCCGAAGTCTGGGGATGCCATCATCTGGGAAGGTCCCTGCCAGCTCCAGGGCCAGGACAGCAGAGAGATCCACTGCTCATGGGTATGGACCCAGGTGGATCCCTCCCTGCCCGGTTGCCACTGTGCGCAGTGAAGGTTCGCGGACCATCTCGGAACACCAGGTGGGTTCGTCTGGGAGGGCCTGCCTTGGTAGAACCAGTTGCCAGGTAGAGATGCTTGACCCCAAAGGCCTTTCCCATGGGCATCCTACCCGTGCAAAGTGAAAATAAAGTAAATAGCATATAAGAGAAACCATGATGACTCAAAGTCCACAGAAAATTACCAAAGACTAAGGGCCGAGTGTAGGGCATTCTGTGCCAGTGAAACGCCCCCCACTCCCAAGTCAGACTCGTTACAAGTACTGGCTCCTTAGGCCATAAAGTATGAGTGCCCCTGCCCTGGGACAGATATCTGTGCTCAATGGCAGAATGCTTGGGCTTGGGCTTTTAATATGGAGAAGAGAGTGGAGGGCGACATGCATGTAGGTGACACTGCTGTACTCTCACCTGGGCTTGCTTGATGCTGTGTGATTTTTTTTTTTTTTTTGAGTTGGAGTCTCCCTCTGTCGCCCAGACTGG
>NW_007087895.1:1192-100394 GCF_000164805.1 Carlito syrichta
GGGAGGGAGAGGGAGGGAAAGGGTAGGAGAGAGTGGAAAAGAGAGAGATGGAGAGAAAGAAGAAAAAAGAGGGAGAGAAAGAGAAAGAGAGGGAGAGGGAGAAAGGGAGAGAGAGATCTGTGTCTGCGTGTCCAAAACCAGATGAAAACACACACACACAAATCAGTTTTCAATAAGAGACTCAGTTTCCTCAGCGCGTGTTTAAAATAAACCACATGTATAACAAGGAACTGACATTTATTTACAGTATGTTAGCACAGAGGATAAGTTGTTAAGGGGCTGTAAAAAAATATTAGTTTCTACTTTATGGTGCTTTTCTTCAAACGAAAGTGGAAAGTAGGGAAGAGAGCAGGGCACGGGTCTCCCCCCTTTCCTTTCCACCCGAAACAGCAAACAGATCCGGACAGATGTGGGTCTCTGCTCCTCAAGTGGGGCTGGGATCCCGGGCCAACGTGCTCACCCTCGGGTTCCTAACAGTCCGCTGCTTCCATCCTTGACTGCCGTGTGGCCTCTGTGCAGGGCTGGGGCGCCCTCCGCCGTGCCACCTTCCATCACAGTTGGGTGGCTGGTGGGTGAGAGCCCAGAGTTGCCACCGGAGCAGGAGCGGAGCCGGGCCCCGTTGTAAATCCACGTTCGTGTGCTGCTCAATCCTGGTTAACGAGTCTGTGCAAAGATGACCGTATGGAATGAAGTACATATTTGAACGAGAGACGAGATGAAACAGGAGCATGACCTGGGAGGCCCGGGGCCCTCCCTGATAAGGCTCAGACAGGCTGCTCCCCAGAAAGGGAATTTTTGGGAGACATCTCCATCCTGCATAGTGGAGTTGGGGTCGCACGGAAACCATAATCCTGTTGGGTGTTGTCTGAACTCTTGACCTCTGCTGTTTCACTTTGTTTTCAAAATGAATGGGAGTCTCATCACCCCTGTTTTATAGACTGGAAAGAAAGACTGACGAGTCCATAGCCCAGGGCCACAGCAAGCAGGAGGCGGGGTTTGTGGCTCAGTGGCACACCCACTACAGTTCATAGATTCCTTTACAGAATGTTCTGTGGGGGCTTGGGAAAGAGGCATCCCTCCACCCCGACCCTCTGGTTGAGGGAGAGTTCCCCCAGGAAGGTGGGCAGCCTGGGGAGCACTCTGCACAGACCCAGGGAGGTGAGTTGGGTGGTGCTACATGAGCCAGAACTTATGCAGATGTGGCTTCACACCTGGGTCTGCCCACCCAGGACCTGTATGATTTGACCTTGCTTAAAAATTCCCGTGGGGGCAACCTCTTCCGGTCCCCTCCCACTGTGGGAGCTTTTCTGTCCTCTTAATAAATCCTGCTTTCTTAAAAAAAAAAAAATTCCCATGGGCCTGGTCTCCCCATCTGCAAGGGGCTGTCTCTTCTGTAGGGCCGTCGGGGGGTGACGTGTGTGCTGAAGACCCTAATGCTTGTGACAGGGCCCTGGTGTGTGCTTGCTGGGCCTGGTGGGGGAGGAGGAGGTCATGCAGAGGTGTTCCCTAGGGGACAAGTGTCAGGGGCAACATGTCATGCTGTGGGCTGTGGTCCCCCTTTGCCAGGGGGAACCTTGGGCCCTGAACTGTGCGCTTTCTACATGCCATCTCATTTCCTCATCAGAGTGACCCTCCTGGGTTGCTATGCATAGAGAGGTTACCTAACTTACTTTGGACACACAGCAAACCATGGCGGATTTGGATTTGAGCCTAAGGTGTCTTGCTTCAACTACACCTTGCTCTTTATTATTTTGAGCCGGGAGTCTCACTCTGTTGCCCAGGGTGGAGTGCAGGGGCATGATCGTGGCTCATCATGGCCTTGATCTGGCTCAGGTTATTCTTCTGCCTCAGCCTTCCAAGTAACTGGGACTACAGGAGTTTCGATTTTTTGTAGAGGCAGGGTCTCACTATGTTGTCCAGGCTGGACTTAGACTCCTGGGCTCAAGCAGTCCTCCTGCCTTGGCCTCTCACAGTGCTGGGATTACGGTGTGAGACACTGCACCTGGCTGGCTACCTCTTGCTACAGATGAAGGCTGACTTCAGTTCATGGCCTGGTCGTCAGGGAGGGCTCCTTGGAGGAGGTAAGCTTGAGCTCCAGCAGAGTTTCTGACCAGGAGGGTAGGTGGCCCTGTATGTAGCTGGTGGTCAGGCCAACCCAGAGAGCTTGGACAAGAAGCTGGAAGCCCTATGACCTGTGTCCGGGTTCCCCGTAGGAAGAATCTGAGGTAGTGCTAGGATGGGCTAGGTGGAGCTACCAACATACATTTCCCTGGTATGTTTCTTTGCTTAGCTAAATTCCATTTGATTAGATTTTTCTAAACTCTGCCTTTGAGCAGGACACTTTTTGTTTATGTTAACAAAGAGACCCAGAGACCTTAAAGATGATTATCCCCAATTGTCATTCTTCTTAAAATGGGATTTGCATGCTAATATAAAAGGAAATCAGCTTTTTCTTTTTTTTTTTGGGTTGGAGTCTCACTCTGCTGCACAGGCTGGAGTGCGGTGGCACGCTCATGGCCATTGCAGTCTTGACCTACTGGGCTTAGGTGTTCCTTCCAACTCAGCCTTCCAAGTAGCTGGAACTACAGGTGCATGCCACTGTGGCTAATTTTTGTGATTTATTGTAGAGATGAGGTCTCACCATGTTGCCCAGGCTGGTCTCGAACCCCCTGGGCTTGGGCAATCCACTTGCCTCAGCCTCCCAAAGTGCTAGGATTACAGGCTGAGCCACTGCGACCGGCTGGAAATCAGATTTTTAACTGTGGTTAAAGTAGAAACTCATCCTCGCTCTGAGCCGGTTTCCCTACCCCTGAGCTTTCTTGGGGCTCTGACTGTGGATGGAGGGTCCCTACCTCTGAGCTCAGAGCTGAGGGGTAGGTGGTCCCTGCTGTCCAGGGGCCTACCTTTCCCCGTCCCTAGTCCCCTGCCCCCTCCCACATGTACACACTCTGTGGCCTTACCACTTCTTGCTTCTGTCTTGTTCTGAGTTTGGGATTCATTTAGCATCTTCCATTGCACTGTAGTTCGTTCATTCGCTCATTCGTTCATTCATTCATTCATTCACCCAGCCCCTATTTTCCAACCCTTGAGGAGCACAGCAATGGGTAATGCTTGTCACCATCAAGTTCAGTCTAGTGGCCAAAGGTCAGAACCAAACTTCCTCTTCTCATCTCATATACCCAGTTCAGCGTTCTGGGCAGCCTGAAAGTGCTTGTTAAAGAAGGGAATGGCCAGTGCATGTTGGCGTCAGATCTTAGACACCTACAGATGGGCACACTCTTTGCCCTAGCGATCCTGCTGGGAATGAATCCTGAGAAAAATCCCTGGACAGCCGTGGCCATGTATGATGTGTGTGGAGACGGGTTCAACTAGATTCTCTGGCAGTGGATAACAACCAGAAGTGGCCCAGCCATCCACAACAGGGACTGGTTATTTGGAGCCTCTTCTGACGTCACGAGTGCCCATAGTGTTGATCTCTGTTTTTGATGTGAAAGGATGTTCACTCTGTGTCGCTGAGTTAGAACAGCAGATTCCAGTGTGGTACATGTCTTCCATCATGTGAACCCTTACAACCTTAGGAAAGTCGTAAAATGTGTTTATACGAGAGAAAGCTGTGCTTTCAGTTTTCTAATTTTACCTCACATATAGTTCCCAGTTTTCCACATGGTACATGGGTTACTTTTGCAGAAACTTTTATGAAAAGGACAAGATGCTTATTCTAGGAAACAGTAAGAACAGGGCAACTGGGTGGATTCCGTGCTTTGGACATGCTTGGAACATGGGAGCGAAACCTGGCCAGGCAGGTTGGGTGGGTGGGGAGAGCTGGAAGTGTAGTGAGAGGTGGGCTCCCTGTGGCTTCCTGGTGGGCTCTGTACCCACTCCTCCCCCGCGGCACTGGTCCCTTGTGCTATGGTATTGCCAACTGGTCACATCTCTTCCCAGCTTTCCGTTTAGTGGCGTCCTGTGGTGGCTTGACCCTGGCCACGAGCGTCATATTCAGAGGAAGGAATTGTCTGTAAGGACCCCAGGGCCTAGAAGCTAGGACACCTGGGTTCCAGGTCTGCCTTTGTCACCTCGTCTGGGCCCCCGAGTGAGCTATTTCTCTTCTCTGGGACTCTGTTTCCTCTTCTGTGAGATGGGTCAGTAAAGTCCTGGTTTTCAGGCAGCAGCTGAGGAAACATCTATGAAAGCCTGTGACATCAGATGACTCTGGTGAAGGGTGGCAGGGAAGGGTGTGAGGGACCCTGGACATGGTGGCGCCTGTCTCTTCACACTCTCCCTGGGGACTGCAGTCCCTGGGGGCTGCCGACTTACCCAGGCTTGGCTCCTCTTCGGATAGAGCTGCAAGGGACTCTCAAAACAAAAGGAGAAAAAGGCGTGGTTCCAGTTCGCTTGGGTGCCTGCCTCTGCAATGCTGTCTTCACTTCTCTCAGTTCCTGATCCACTTTGACTTTGACACATCGGGTAGCCTTCTCATGTTCAGGTTCCTTTTCCTTTGCTGCCCTATGGCTGGGCTGGGCTGGCACAGAACGAGGGTGAGTAGCCCGTGTTCCTGGTGCCCTTCCTTCTTTTCCTTTGCCTGGGAGTTGCAGCCTTGCTTGGAAACATCCACACTGGCCTTGGGGGGCCAGGGCTTTGAGGTCAATGCTGGACTCCCCGGGCACCATTTCCCCACTAGAAGAGTGTGGATTTTAAGGCTCCCTGAGAGGAGGGTGTGAGGAGGAAGTGGGAGCCAGCAGGTGGGATGCCCTGTGCCATGTGGGGTCCCACGCAGGCCCAGTGAAGGCTGACTTTTCCTGCTCCTTGCCTGTGTGTGCAGAGGGTGTGATGTGTGTGCTGTGTGTGCTGTGCCCAGTGCTGGAAGGAAAGGAAGTTCTGTGGACCAGGACAGAGAAGTTTGTAGATTCTGACCTACTTTGTTGAGAATTGAAACTGCATCTGTGCCTGACTAGAAAACATATCCTCACTACTTGGCAATACTTTTTACACTTTAATTTAAATATTTTATTTTGGCCGGGCTCGGTGGCTCAGCCTGTAATCCCAGCGCTTTGGGAGGCTGAGGTGAGTGGATTGCCTGAGCCCGCAGGTTTGAGACCTGCCTGGGCAACTTGACGAGACCTCATCTCTACAATAAATAAAAAATTAGCTGGGCATGATAGCGCGTGCCTGTAGTTCCAGCTACTTGGAAGGCTGAGGCAGAAGGTTCGCCGGAGCCCAGCAGATTGAGGCTGCAGTGGTCGAGAGCGGCCACTGCACTCCAGTCTGAGTGACAGAGTGAGACTCCAACTAAAAAAAAAATTTATTTTATTTTTTGAGTCGGCGTCTCACTTTGTCACCTAGGCTGGAGTGCAGTGGCATGATTATGGTTTACCTCAGCCTTGACTTCCTGGGCTTAGATGATCCTTCTGCCTCAGCCTTCTGGGACTACAGGTATATGCCACTGCACCTGGCTAATTTTTTTATTTTTTGTATTCTTGCTATGTTGCTTAGGTTGGTCTCAAAATCTTGGACTCAAGCAATCCTCCCGCCTCGGCCTTCCAAAGTGCTGGGATGACAGGCATGAGCCACCTTGCCTGGTTTTCCGTTGGCAATGTCTGTGGTGGGTGAGGGCCGGGGAGCGAGCTGGGGAGGTGCAGCACACGCGTCCTGGCTCAGGCCTAGCAAAAACGCCTTTCTCTAGTTTTTCAAGAAAACTTCCAGTGTCCCATAGTCATTGTTCTATTTTGTTATTTATTTTTTTAATTTTTTGAGTTGGAGTCTCACTCTGTTGCCCAGGCTGGAGTGCAGTGGCAGCTCACGGCCACCATAGCCTTGACCTGCTGGACTTGGGCGATCCTTCCGCCTCAGCCTTCCGAGTAGCTGGAATTACAGGTACGTGCACACCCGGCTAATTTTTTGATTTATTGTAGAGATGAGGTCTCGCCAAATTGCCCAGGCTGGTCTCGAGCCTGTGAGCTCAGGCAGTCCTCTCACCTTGGCCTCCCAAAGTGCTGGGATTACAGGCTTAAGCCACTACACCTGGCCATTTTAAACATCATCCTCCTCCACCTTTTTTTGTCACGAGGGAAGAGTGGGGGACAGGAATTGGTTTTTGCAGAGTTGTCCAGGATGGAGCTTCTGCCTAGACTCTGGCTCCGCCCTTCTGCATCTCCTAGTGCTTCCTCCCGGCTGTGTCCAGGGATTGTGGGGTGAGGATGGGGGTGGGGGTTGGCGGAAGATGAACTGGCACAGAAGCTGAGCCCTTGGTTGTGATCCCCTGATGGCCCACAGTTGGGGACCTCGCCCCTGCCCTGTGGTGGGGGCAGGAGGGCAGTGACGCCTGGGATCTGTGGCTCTCGCAGGGCCTTCCGGTGGGTGGGGCGGAGGTGGTGAATCTCACTGGAAAACTTGATCTCACTGTTCAAGACTCAGCCCTCCTGTCTTTCCAGGCAGAGTGAAACCTCAGCGGCCAGCCAGGAGCCTGGGGGAGTGGGGAGTCTGAGTTCCCTGTAATGCGAGCTAGCATTGATTGCGTGTCTCCTGGAGCTAACTGCTTCAGGAATGTCATCTGGTTTCATCCTCTTGACACACCTGCGGGCGTGATACTACGGCTGTCCCCATTTCACGGAGGAAACCGAAGGTCAGAGTGGATCACGTATCTCCCCTTGAGTCCGGATGGCCCATGAGTGGTGCACCTGGGGATGTCAGGATGCTCCCTTGACCTCCACCTTGTAGAGCTTCCTTCCAGAGTTCCTCCTCTCCTCATCAGTGCAGCCTGGCTGGTGACTCCTGGAAGGGTCTCTTCCTATAAGGATGGATTCACTTCTCTTTTGGAATCCTTGGACTGTTCCCAGATGTTTTTCTCCTCCCCCTGTTTCATACACAGCAAGGCCCAGAGAGAAAGGGTAGTGATAGTGAGCGAGATGCTGGTATCCAGCCCCCGTGCTGGGGAGAACCTGTGACCAATCTCCACGAGAACTGCATCTCCATGGGGCAGGTTCTAAAATCATCGTGGAAGGGGAAGTCAGGTGTTGCCAAAACTGCCTGAAAACTGTCACAAAAGTGCGGACTCAGAGACCACTCACTGACGTGGAGACAAACTGCTTACCAACGTGGAGACTGACCGCTTATAGCCATGGAGACTGACCTCTCACCATGAGTCTGTGTGCAGTTTTCCCTCCAACCCCGGAACCTACTGCTCAAATAACATTTTATTTATTGATTGATTAAAGTGCTAGAAGGCAGAAGAAGGCTCTGTTTAGGGGTCCTGTGGTCTACAAAACAGCAGTCCCACGAGAGGGAGCCAACAGACCTATCTCTCTTCCCATCCCCATTCAGAGCATGGGTTGGGTGGGGACAATGGCAGGTGGGCTCACCTGTGACTTTTAAGCTGCTAGTCTGTTCTCTTTCCAGCAAGTGTTGGGGGCGTCATGAGGGTTGTATAAATGTGACTGTGATGCGACTGTGAGTTCTTGGCTTCTCTGAGGGTCCATCTCGTGCTGAGCGGGAAGATGGGAGTGGGTGGTGTTGGATAGCTTCCGCCTTAGTTGCAGGGCCCTTGCTTTCCATGTGATCACTCTCCCAAGCCCCACCTACTGCCTGGGATTGTTCCCACCTGACAGGAACCTGGAGAATATGGACTGGGTGGGTGGGTTTGTCTGCATTTGACCTTGGTCATTTTGCCCAGAGACATAATGCCAGAGATGGTCATGGGCTGAGGGACCAAGATTGGCCGTGCCTTGGTGCAGAGGATGGGTTAAAGTTCAGCTCCCTCTTGCTGCTTTTGCTTGGCCCTTTGTGCAGTGCCCAATTTACACAGACATGACAGGCCTCCCCGATTTTTCATTCCTTGAGGTTGCTTATACTAAGTTGGGAACAGTGATACTCTGTTTCATGCTTGACAGTGAGATTCTGGGCTCTCCGTGCCCCCTTAATCTGCCTCGGCCTTGGGCTGTGTGGGTGAGAGTTCCCTGAGGATGAGGTAAGAGAGGGGCAGTCCCATGGCCCTCACCTGGCTTACCACCTCCAATAGGCCAGAGGTGTCTCTAGGGAGCCTTGGTCTGGCCAGAGTGGGTCCAACCTTCCTCAAAGCATGTGGAGGGAATACCAGCCGAGGAAGCTCCCAGAGCAAGGGCCATGGTCCATTTGCTCTGAAAGCTTTTGGGAGGTGGGATGGATGGTTCTAGATCTCTTGATGAAACCTCTGGACCCTTTCCCCGGAATGGTGCCCTCTGCACACACATCAGCCTTGCATCCAGGGCCTTCCTGGAGCCCTGACACAGGCTGAGCAGCTGCTCTGGTGAGTGTTTGGAGGGTTTGGAAGCTTGGAACGGTCCTTCTGCGTCCTGCCCGGCCTTGGTGGAAGCCTCCCTAACTCTTGGACGGGGGCTGTCCTCCGTGGGTCTCTCTCACTCGCCTCTGACACTGTCTGCCTTGGCACCTGTTCTCTGAGCTTTCCTGCCTCTGCCCCACACCTCCTCTGCCAGCCCCAGTCCTGCCTGACTTTGACAGCCCTGAGCAGGCCCCATCCTTGTCCATTCTCCATGGCTGTGTTCTGGGCCCTGGCTCCAGCTCTCCTCTCAGGCCCTCGTCTTCCCTTTCTGTTCCCCACCCCAGCTCCAGCTCCTCTGACTCCATGGAATGTTGGGAAGCCCCGAGTAGAGAGCACTGCGGCACTAGGGGGTGGTGTACACAGGTGCTTGCTTAGCGCCACTTGCCCTGGGCAGCCGGGTGCCCTCCAAAGTCTGGAGGTTCAGCTCATAGGCTTTGGGTCTCAGCTGTGTCAAGGCCTATCCTGGTGCACAGGAGGCAAGCTGTGGGCATTCCCAGAGTAGGAGAGTTGTGGCTGCGTATGCACCTGTGGGGGAGTAAGGGAGACAGCATGGGGGGCTCTCATACTCCTGCGGGTCGATCAGTCATCCACCACTTGTGATCCCAGAGTTGAGAGTAAGCATGGAGTTGTGATCTGCCTGAAGCCCAGATGGAGCCTCAGAGTCCTTCTTAGCATATCCCAGGACCCAAGGTTAATAGAGCTGGCCTTGAACGGCTGCCACCAGGCAGTTGCCTTCTAAGGGTCCTGTGGCTTTTGTGGCCTCTTCCTTTCCGTTGTTGAGGCTTTGGTCCACACATACTCCTGGAAGCGCCTCAGGACTTTGCAGAGATGACTGCAACCAGCCCCTTTGTCCTAATAGGACATGCTCATGTGCTCACTTGAAGAGCTTTCTCTAGCGGCCGTCATCCAGGGGCTGCACCTTTGGGCGTTGCTCAGCAGACCCCTTGGCATGGAGGGATTGTCTGTCTCAGGACAGCTGAGACTAAAGACCAAGCCCTTCCCCAGCTTCTGGCTCTTCCTGCCTCCAGCCCTGCTTTTGTGTCTGCCGGGTGATGCTGTCAAGGCCCTGTCAGGATGTCGCCATAGGAGCTTTTGGCTGGCCAGTCAAGGCCACTTTGCTGACGTGGTCACACTCAGCCTGGGAAGGTCCCCATCCTTGCTTCAGTGACAGCGGTTCCCACTGTGCGAGCAGGAACCACTCCCTGCTCCACTCCAACTGATGGTACCAGGGTTTTCTGTTCAGCACCTGCCCCAACCCAGACAGGAGTGGCTCATGCCCAAGGCTAGGACAGGTATGAGCGCTACCAGAGTTGGCCTGGCTCTAGGGTGATGGGCTGGGGACAGTGGCAGTATGGAGGGAGGACAGGTCTGTGTCTGTGACTGAGTTCCCTGCTGCCTGGGTCAGAACAAAGCTCAGCTCCCCAGCAAGCCCTCTGGGATGTCACCTCAGGTCCCTCTGACTTATTCATTGAAACGTGTGTTTAGCACCTATTGACATGTTCGCACTGAATTGGCCACCAGGATACAGCAGTGAGCAGGACAGGCACGGGTGCCCTGGTGAGGGAGGCCGGTAAAAGCCAAGAAACGGGTAGGTGCATGGGATGATGAGTTCAGGTCATGGAGGGGCCAAGCAGGGAGTGGAGATACAAGGTCAGGTCATGGAATCGTGAACAGGATATGGCAGGAGAGCAGCTGCTGTCTGGTCAGGTGACCTGGGCCAGTCCAGAGCTTTCTGCGGCCCACAAGCTCCTGTGCACACTCACGTGCGTGTGCACGCACACCTGGACGAAGGATACCTGAAATCTGCCTAACCTCAACAGGGGACTAGTTCGTGGGGTCCCTTTGAGACAAAGAACACAAAATGCCATGGGCTCCCCAAGGTGATCGACACGAGAGGAAAGGGATGGAGAGACTTTGGAGTAGAGACAAGAGTCTTCAGCAGATAACAGCTCTTCCTTTTGCAAACATTGCAAAACACGTAGGACCATGGGATCCCATTGCTGGATCCCTCCCAGAGCTGCAGGAGGGGGCTTGTGCTCGTGAAGGACCGGGGGCTGGAGCTTCATCAGCGCCATGGCAAGTGGGCTTCTTCCACACGCCCCCTCCCATGCACTCACACCCACCCTGTGAGCCCTTCTGGGGTGCACACACTTGCCCCATGCCTTCTTTGCATCACACAGTTGCTTCACGCACCCTCCTTGTGTCTGCATACTCTGTGCACCCTCTAGTGTGGACACACTTGCCCCAGGCACCCACTTGGCTTGCAAATGCCTGTCATCCACAGGAATGGGTGTCCTTGTATTCGCCTTGAGATAGGGCAGGGTGGGGATGTGTATTGTGGCCTCAGTGATACCACATACCTTATTCATTGCAAAGTTGGAGTCTAGGGGATTTTCCAGAGAGCTCCTGGCTCCTGCCCCCCAGCTGGCCCTCTGGTGTGCTGCCCCTCCTGACCCCTGCTCAGACCAGGTTTTCTCTGAGTCACTCAGCCCTCCTGCATGGCAGCTCTGCAGCAGAATTCTGTTTTAAGGATGTCGGGGCGTGCGACTTGGGCCCCCAGGGAGTGCCTGTGTCGGTGTGGGCTCGGGCCATCCCGGCACCAGCTCCAGCTGCAGGCAGGGCTTCCTTCCTCTCTGCCTATGACCCTGGCGGTTATGCTATTGCTGAAGACCCAGTCTGCACAGGAAGAGGGACACCTGGGGGAGGAGAGCCGGGGAGCACAGCCGCTGTGGGGGTGGCAGGCCTGTGGGCGTCACTTTTTCTCATCCAGGAATAAAGGATGGTGTGCCTATACCTTCAGAAACAGAACATGGGCCAGAGGGTGGCATGGGAGTGGCCACAGTTGTAGGAAGACCCACTCAGGCCCGAGTCACGAGGTGAGATGGCCCATGGGCCCATCGTTGTACAGGGACATGCTTCAGGGAATCGGGAAGTCTGTAGTGAGGTCATATACAAGGGGAATCCAAAACCTGAAAGTATCTTTTGGAGAGCAGGCCCTTGTAGTACACTCAGAATTTGTTCCTTTGGATCAAACGGTCAACCAAAGTTTTTGTCTGGAAGTTTTGAGAAGGTTGCGTTACAGTTTGTGGAAGAAACGTCCTGAGTTGTGGCAAATAGGTTACCGGTTCTTCTACCATGACAATGTACCTACCCACACTGCACTGAGTGTTCAGCAGTTTTGGACCCAAAACAGCATGACCCCCATGCCCCATCCTCCTCATTCACCCGATCTCACCCCAGCGACTTTTTTTGTCTCCAACGTGTTTTGTTGGTGTGGAAGAGGCGAAACAAAAAATGGCAGAAGCACTAAAAGGCATCCAAATCGACAAGTTCAAAAACTGTTTTGAGCAGTGAGAAAAGCAACTCAATAGATGTTTTGCAAGGTGACTGGAGTTTAAACATGTAAGAACAAAACGCACTTTTTATAAATGAATTCCGTTGTTTTGGGTCTCCCCTTGGTACATAATGCCACTCTGGACGTCCCCAGTGGCCTGTGTTGGGCCGTTTTCCTCCTCTTTCCACCCCTGTAGGTCTGCTGGGAGTTCCTGGATGCAGGATGGAGCCCTGATTCCTCCCGGGGCTCCACAATGGTGGACATTTTCATCTCCTCCTCCCCATCACAGCTGAGTTCAGGTCTCCACAAAGGAACAGCATAGCATCTTGGGGCATCCCCAGGCTTGATGACTTGGGAGGTCACGCTTCTTGAAGCAACTTTCAGTGACCCAAGTGTGGGCACTGTTTGTCCTGATACCTGGGGTACACAAAGGACAAAGGAGAATGAGGGTCCTGCATTAACGTCCTGATTCCTGTGGACTACAAGGTTTAGGGATCCACACAGACCTTGTTGAAGGCGCCTACCAAAATGGCAGCATAGTGACCTTGCAAACTGGCAGCAGTCTTTTAACAGAAGCACCATATATTTGTGTGTGTGCCCATGTGTGTGTGTATGTGTGCATGCATGTTTGTGCACATGTGTGCATGCTTGTGTGCATGTATACATGTGTGCGTGTATGTGCGTGTGTGCCTTGTGCAAGCATGCGTGCAATGTGTGAGCATGTGTGGGTGTGCACATGTGTGCGTGTGCACATGTGTGCGTGTGCATACGTGTGTTCATGTGTGTATGTGTGTGTCAAGTAAAGGATGAAACACAAGGAAACTTGATTCCTGAGTGGCGCTGAGTGCTGTCCACTACCACTCTCGGTGCTTGCCTGTCTGGTGGCTTGACGCACCGGCTGCCTGTGTTGGAAGCTGTTGGTTGGAATCATTTTCATGAACAGTATCACTTCGTCTGACACAGGCGACGATTAGTATTTGATTAGTATTTACAAAGCTGACTGTTTGCAAACCCACTCCAGCTGTAACTAAGTAAAACAATCACTCTGGTCTCGGCTCAGATCGTCTCTGCATTTCATTGTCTTGATTCTGTGTTTCTCGACTCGGTATGCAAATTTGGAGAAGAGAGAGCACGTCATCAGCATTCCTTGGCCTGTTGCTTGTGGATGTGGACGTTCTCCCTTGCGGGTGCTATTTCTGAGGTTGGAAAGAAACGTGTTCTGTGAGGCTCTGGTGGGAGACTAAGACCACAGGTAGACAGTTGAGGGGGCAGATTCAGCTCCATGTAGAGTAGGACTGTTTGAGCCATGGCACCAACTCCTCCCCCACCCCGAGTTCTTGGGGCAGCATTCCCACCGGCAACAACCCCAACATTCTGGAGCAGTTACTGTGTGTGGGCACAGTGCACAGCGCTGCACCAAGTTCATCCCATTAAATACTCCCAACAGCTTCATGGCATCGGTGTCTTTATCATCTCCATTTCTGAGATGGGGAAACATTGGTCAGATAATTAGCTCAAAGGCATACAGCGAGTAAGAGGAGAAACGGAGATAGGAAGCTGGGTTTTGCCTGGTGTTGAACCCAGGGTCTGACCACCGGCTGGCTGCTTGCTCGTCTCTCCAGGCGGCTGCCCGGTGTGCTGTGTACCTGTGGTCCTGAGCTGCTGGGATGCTGGACAGCATCCTTGGAGCCCCAGTATGCAGTGGTGTCAGAAGCAAACTTCGAGACAGACAGTCCTGGATTTGAGCTCAAACTCTGCATGGCTCTTAGTAGCTGAGAGACCCAGGAAAGTCCCTTCACCTCTCTGAGAGTCCGTTGAGGAGGACTAAACCCAGTAATGTCTGAAAAGCACCCAGCACAGTGCCCGGCTCACAGCATGCTCCTGCGTAGTGCCAGCAAGCACACCAGCAGTGCAGAGAGTACCGGGTGGTATGTGGTAGCCTCAGCTTGCACATGTGTAGAGTGAGAAAGCCCGTTAAATCTAAAAAATACTGTGTATGCACATTTTTGGCTTAAACAAGGTTCCATTTACAAAGTCCATAACCCAGCTTTAATATTATTATGTGCCCCAGACTGGGATTAATTCCAGGACAAGAGCGTTATTATGCTGTATAGTGTTTCTCCCATGTTCTCCTAGTGCATGGCCTCCACAAGCCTGGGGTGTGGGGTGTTGGGGACACCCCACCCTGCTCAGCCTTGTTCTCCGGGGTCTAGGGTGGAGATTAGTTGCCTCCTGATGTTGCCGGCCCATGAGTCGAGATGCTCAAACCTGCTGCACTGAGGAGAGCGACCTAGCACGTCCTGAGGTCTGTCTGCGGAGGACTAGTATTCTGCGCTCGGCTAGTCTCTGAGAGCAGCCTTATTCAGTTTCTTGGGACAGTGCTGTGATTGATTAATGATGTCTGCCAGGGGCACAGGCATGGAGAAACCATCACTGACCCAGCACTCATTTGCTGTTCATGTTTTATTCTGATCATTTTACATCTCTGTGAAACCCACAAAGGCCTCTTTGTAGGCTTACCCCCTCTGCCCCAATCATGGGTATTATACTAAGGACCCCCACAGATTCTCCTCCTCTTTGCCCTGTGCCCCAACTGATGATCTGTCTGTACTGCCTCCACACTCACAGGAGTCCGTCTCTGTTTTCTCTTTCAGTTGAAGAGGGGGAGGCCTCGGACTTCTCGCTGGCCTGGGATTCCTCCGTGACAGCAGCAGGTAAATGCCCGGGGCTGGTGGGAGAGTTGCAGGGGCCCTGGGGGGCAGCCCAGGAACTCAGAAAGCCACCCAGCTGGTTATGGAAATGATATTCTTCGTGTCACATTCCTGTCTCCAGTCCAGACTACCCCGTGCAACACGATTTTTATATCAGTTCCATATGGTCAATAAAATCTATTACATACGGAGACTAATATTCCCTTATTCTCCCGAGGGCCATGTTTCCTTCTTGTGGGCACAGTTCAGACGGGCAGTGACTTCCCCCACCACACAGGCTGCAACTCCTGCTCTGGGCATCACTGCATGTTCATTCCAATCTAATTGCATGAAAGCCACTTTAATAGGACTCTAAAACCCCGGTCTAAATCAGCATTCCTGCTTTACACTCTAAGGGCAGCAGGCCTGGAGCTCATGCCTTTGAGGGCAGTGACAGAGGAGCTCAAACTTGTGGGGTGCATGACTGTGGTGAGGTGATGGGGGGATGTGACAAGCAGGAGATTGAATTCCTACAGAAACTCTTTTCTCTTCTCTGTACCTTGGCTTCCCAGCTGTAAAGAGAAGAGGATGAAGGAATTTTTCTAACTTTAACATTTTGTATCTTGGAGCCTGCCTATAGAGCTGGAGATTAGAGCTAGCTCTGGGGTCACCGGGAACATGTGATTGGGGAGCGGGCTCTTCTGTTGCTCCATATCCAGCCAGGGTCCCTCTGGGCAGTGGGGTCCCAGCTCCCTCGCCGGCAGGCACTGGCCTCTTCCTCCCTGTGCCCCTGCCTGGAGCCAGGCATATCCTGGGATCCTGACCAGCTGGCTCTGGGCTTGTGGGGGAACTGGAGCCGGTTCAGTCTTGTAGAATCTTAAGGTCTGAGGAGACCAACGAGGGTGCCATTAGGCCCTCTTTTCTTCTTTTAGTTGTGGAAACTGAGGCAGGAAGAGAGATTTGCTGTGGGCCAGTATTTCAAAAAATGTGATTTTAGGCATTAGGCCTATGAACATTTAACATTTTAATGGTCAAATGTCTAATTTGTGACTTATGATGATGCTAAATTCACTGGAGTGAGAGTTTTGAGTAATAGTACATGATACTTAGATTCAGTAAAAGTAGGTAGGATCCCTCACAGATAACTGGAGTCTGAGCAGTGCTCTCTATGACAATAGATTGGACAGAAGGGAGAGTCAGCCCTTGAACCCTTGAACACAGGCCCCTGGGCTTCTGGGCCAGTGCCCTTTTAAGTAGAATTTGGATGCTGCTTGGAGAGCCTGCAGGGTCCTGGTGGGGTCCAGGTTGACCCAGGTGTGGGCACTGCTGTGACTGCAGATGCCTTGGCCCTTGGTGACAAGGACTCCCTCCACAGCGAGAGGCCTTGTCTGAAGCCAGCGTGAGGGGAGGTGCCCTGATTCTAGGGAGGAGAGAAGAGTCCAGCACCAGCATTGGGACAGTCCTCGGTGTCAGCACTGACAGAACAGGGGACTGGGAGGAGGGGCCGTGTAGCCCCTGTCCTGCCTCCTTCTGTGTGGAGTGCCCCCCACGGTTGGGGGAAACACAGTGAACCTGTAGAACGCCCCATCTCAGAGATCCAGCTCCTAACCATGTGGGTGCCTGGGCTCTGTTTGCTGCCAGCCTCTGGAGAGGAGCCCGCTGTACCCCAAGCCCCAAATAGGAAAGCACTCAACTGGTAGTGTCCACAGAAGGTCCTCCTTCCCATTGCCCTCCCAGATAGGAGCTACGGTGGGGTGCAGGAGGGCGCTGGCAGGGGTTGCCGGTGGATGGAGAGCCCTGGGCAGGGGAGTGTCAGGCACCCCAGCTGCATCCCCAAGGCATGAGCTGTCTCCTGGCCTGCAGAAGGCAGGGGTATTGTTAATGGCGGGACCCCGTGCTCTGCAGTTCTGTGATTCCATAGCTGAGGGGCCAGCCTGAGGGCCTAGAAGGGGTGTCCGGATGGAGTGGAAGCTGCGGGGTTCGCAGTTTCCATCCAGGAGCTGAACGTGCCCCGCACACACGTGCACGGAGATGAGCCCTCCTTGTGAGTCCCATGGCTCCAGGGGCTTCCTGGTGCCAGCCAGCTCTGGATGACCTGCTCAGTGATGGGGAAGGGAGGGCAGAGCAGCCCGGGCAGTGGACCATCCACAGCCGGGTCATGAATTGCTATTTTCTTTGGCCCATTTCAGGAATTTTATAATGCCTGCGTGTGATAATTCTTCCTTCCTAGTTCTGCCAGTTGCTGGCTCTTAAAGGCAGCTTGTCTTCCCTGAGTGTGGAGTGTTGAGATGTCTTGAGTCCTGAGGGGTAGGATGGAGCCAGTGTGATAGCAGCCCTGGCCGAGGGTGGTGTCGCATTTATCGAGCACTTGCTTGGTGTGTGCCGGGCATGGAGTGAGTGCTCTACCTGCAGTCTCGTGGAACCGTCAGGGCAACTCAAGGAGGTGGGTGCTGTTTCCAGCGGGAGCTCCATCACTCCCTGCGAGCAGGTTTACGGCCATCTGGTGAAGAACGGGGCCAGGGGCCTGGTGAACGCTGCTTTTGTCTAATACTTTTCGTTAAACCGAGAAAACGTCACTTGGCCACATCAGAGAATGGGGGCAGGTGCCAAGGAAGATTATGGGGAGTAAAGCTTCCCAAGGCACCCTTAGCACTGCTATGAGAGCTGCCTTCCTCATCTGGCGGCTGAGGGAAGGAGGCTGGATCTGTCCAGTGGTGCGTCCACGGTCCCCAGCCAGTGAACTGTGGTGTGGGAACTCGAACCCAAGTCCTCCTGAGGCCAGAGCCTGTGGTTTAACCGCAGCACCTCCTGGCATTGGGAGGGGGTGAGCTAAGCAGAGATCAGAGGTAAGGCATCGTGGGGGCTTCCAGAAGGTTCCTGGCGGAACAGGCCCCATGACTGCAGGGCCTAGGTGCATTTTGCTCACCAGGACCTGACGTGGCTGTGGACTGAGAACATTTGACCAGGAGGAGTGGAGAGCTGGGAGGCATGGCAGCTCCTTTTCTGTGGGGGTCTGTCTGGCCTGGGGTGCAAGATTTTCATAGTACCCTTCCCCTCCTTCACTCTCCCTGGTTCTGGGAGTGTGATGGAGAACTCCAATAGAGATGGGATGCGTAGCGTGCTCCTGTACGCACCCCCAGCCTCCCATGACCTCCCCTGGCCCCTCTTGCCAGTGAAGACCTGTGGCTGCCCACTCCCAGGAACAACCTGTTCTGCTCCATCAGTGCCCTCAAGCCAGGGCCCTGACAGTGATGGAGAGCCTGGTCGTGTCTGGCAGGGAAGGGAGTTCACAGCTGTATTTTCCAGGGTGGAGGTGGGGGCTTGGGGAGTAGAGAACACAGGCCCACTCTTGCTTCTTGACTGGCAAGGCAGGGCGGGAAAAGAGCACTGCATTCAGAGACAAGGTTTGGGGTACCTTGTAGGTGTGGAGCTGGAGAAATTCTTAACCCATTTTGAGCCACAGATGCCTTTGAGCCCTCAATGGAAGGGTATGAACTCTCTTCCCCAAAGCATGCTGTTTTCTGTGTGATTTCAGGAGAGTTCATGGGCTGCTCCCAAGCCCATCTTCTCCCACCTTGCCAGGCCGTAGGCTCCCGTTCCTTAGACCATGTGGAAGTCCTTTGCAAATGCAAAGGCTCTGCCAGGGGTCTCAAGCTCAAAGGCCCACGCAAGGCAGGCCGGTGGCCCAGGTGAGTGGAAGGTTGCAGGGCTGTGTTGGGCTGACAGACCCCACAGGAGGGACAGTTGTCCCCCAGCTCCTGTTGGCTGTACTGTGATTGTCAAAATTCTGACTGGGCCCAGAACTGCTGGATCTTAGGGGTTTTTAAAAGAGAAGTCGGAAAGCTGGATTTGTTTATGAAATTGTCAGATTCTTTAAAGAAGAAGGCAACTCATACCTTTTTAAAAGCAGCTTTATTGAGATATAATTCATGTGCCGAACAATTCACCTACTTGAAGAGTACAAGTCCATGAATTTTAGTGTGTCTAGAGATATGTGCAGCTGTCACTAGTCACTTGAGAATGTTTTCATAGCCTCAGAAGAAACGCTGTACGCTTAGCTATCTCCCTCATCTTCCCTACCGTCCCAGCCCTCCCAGCCCCAGGCAACCACTGATCTGTATTCTGTCTTTATAGATTTGCCTGTTCTGGACATTTCCCATAAATGGAATCATTTTCTGTGTGATCTTTATTGACTATCTTTTTTCACTTAGCCTAATGTGCTCAAGGTTCATTCGTGTTATTATAGGAGATACTGTCCTTCATCTCTTTTTAGGGCTAAATAATATTCCATGTTGTTGATAGGTCACATTTTGTTTACCTGTTCATCTGTTGATGGACTTTTGAATTGTTTTCTTCTTTCGGCTATTGTGAATATTGATGCTGCAAACATCCATGTACAAGTTTTTTTTTTTTTTTTTAAGAGAGATGGGGTTTAGCCGGGCTCGGTGGCTCAGCCTGTAATCCCAGCGCTTTGGGAGGCTGAGGTGAGTGGATTACCTGAGCCCGGGGGTTCAAGACCCGCCTGGGCAACTTGGCGAGACCTCATCTCTACAATAAATCAAAAAATTAGCACACACCTCTAGTTCCAGCTACTTGGAAGGCTGAGGCAGAAGGGTTGCCGGAGCCTAGCAGGTCGAGGCTGCGGTGGCTGGAAGCGGCCACTGCATTCCAGTCTGGGTGACAGAGTGAGACTCCAACTCAAAAAAAAAAAGAGAGATGGGGTTGGATTAGAACTTCTGGGCTCAAGGGATCCTTCTACCTCAGCCTCTCGGGTACCTGGGACTACAGCCATGTACCATTGCGTCTGGCACTGTACAAGTTTTTGTCTGAGCACCTGGTTCGAGTTCTTCTGGGCACATTCCTAAGAGTGGAATTGCTGAGTACTGTGAAGATTCTGTGTTTAACCTTCTGAGGAGCCACCAAGCTTTTCCTCAGCAGTTGTGCCATTTACATTCCCACTAGCAGTGTCTGAGGATTCCAGTTTCTCTAGATCTTTGCCAACACTTGTTGTTTTCCTTTTTTGATTCTAGCCTTCCTAGTAGGTGTGATGAGGGTATCTTATTCTGGACAATTCATGCTTTTAACAAACATTGTTTAGGCCAGAGAAGCTTCTTGCACTGGCTGGTTTCAGCATAGCTGTATGTTTGGAGATGGTTGCTGAGAGAGGCTTCCCATGGCGCTGTTGCTCAGGCTGGATGCTCCAGGCCTCCAGTGCCCTCGGCCTTCCTCCTGCCAGTGTCTCCAGCTCCCTTTCTTCCCAGCCTGGTGTGAAGGGCTGGCCTCCCTTTCGTGTTTCCTCTTTTTTCCTGCAAGACCTTTAGAATGGGGCTTCCGAGTAGCAGGTGCCAGACAGACATGCATGGTCCTGAGGTCTACACCGTGGGGGTCTCGGGAACCAACCCGACCAGATGGAGTGTGTGCTGGGAGCTGAAGGTGCTCACTTTCGTGTAGTTGGCATTTCCCACCACTCAGGTCGGTCTCGGAGAGTTGGGTGGAGTCTATCCCTGGCTTCCTTCCAACATGGCACTCTGCAGCAAGCAGGGGGGATGCAGTGGGAGGAGGCGGTCCAGGGGATGCATACAGAGAATATTGGCAAGTGCTTGTTGTCAGTGACCCGGCAGGTTGCTTTGGCATGGTGGCAAGACACACTGTGGCTTGAGAGAAACACCCGATCTCATCAGCTCGGAGGCCCAGCAGTCTGAGGCCTTACTGGTACTGCTCTGTAATTGGTCTTAGACCTTCCTGACCCGAGATAGGTCTCATTTTCTTGTTACTGGGAAGCATCATTCCCTTCTATGAAGTGATTCTAGGAGCCACATCTCCTTCCCAGTGCTTTTCATATACAGATGTGGAAGCCGAGGCACAGAGACGTTCGTGATTTGCTTCCAGGTCACACAGCCAGGGAGTGACAGAGGAGGGATTTGAACCCAAGCAGTTCAGGTGTGAATCTAGTACCTCAACTCTAGAGGGCAGACCTGCCTGGGAGAATGCTTGCCCAGGTGCTTTGTTTCAGAGGAGCTCCATGAGGGTACTGGCTGTGTGCCCACGTCACTCCTGGGTCAGGTGGAGGAGTCTCACTGGAGCTAGCCCTCATGTTTTGCTGCCTGGAAGGAGAGGAGGTGCATGTTTTGAAGACTTTGCACACATTTCCCATCTTCAAAGGCCAGGCCTGGAGAACACTCGGGCCAGGCTCTCGGTAGGACTCACACCACGCCTGCCCCATCCCCAGTGAGTGTCAGGCATGAAGACAGTTTGCAGAGGGAGGTGGGGTTAGGGCTGCAGGCTCTGGGACCTCCTGGATTGGGACATCAGGGCATGCGCCTGGGAGGTGTCCTGGGTGCCCCTTGGGAAGAATCCGTCAAGGCCTCTTATTCTCCTTTTGACCTGGTTCTGGGTGTAGGTCGGGTGGAGGCATGGTTGGAGTGCCGCTCCCAATCAAGGTGGCAGCTTCCAGTCCCCTGCAGCCCTTCACCTCCAAGTTTTGGGTGGTGAAGTGGACGGAAGTGTCTGGAAGGCCAAGCCTTCCGCCACAGGGGTCGTGCCACTCCGAGCAGTCCAACCTGCACTTCTGAACCTGCGAGGAGCGGATGCCCCACTTGCGTGTATTTTGTTAGAACATGCATTTATTATTATTCCAACTACTTCACAGAAACACCACAACCTGGCACTGCTGCACACGTCTGTCCCTTTTTTCTCAGCCCCTCCTGGGCTCCACGCATGTGTAAACAACCTGCCCCCT
Organism: Carlito syrichta; assembly: GCF_000164805.1. NCBI lineage: Eukaryota > Metazoa > Chordata > Mammalia > Primates > Tarsiidae > Carlito > Carlito syrichta. The sequence continues at coordinate 22,267 of NW_007087895.1, forward strand.
CAGTGAAGTCCAGGCTGGCTGCCACAGTGGGTCCTCAGAACCCCTGTCCCCCAGGTTGTGTCATCCTGGGGCCCTCATGGCCTGCCACCGCGGTGACTACTTGAGATCGTCGAGTGGAGGGAGACTCTCCTAACTGCTCCTTTCTGGTTGGACGTTTGGGCAGCTTTTAGGTTTTGGCTCTTGTAAATAACGCCATGAGGAACATCGTTGTGTGGGTGGTCTTTTTTTTCTCCTTTGGAATGTTTCTTAGGGGCTCCCAGCCTGTTTAACTCTTTTTTTTTTTCTTTTTTTGAGTTGGAGTCTCACTCCGTTGCCCAGGCTGGAGTGCAGTGGCACACTCATGGCCACTCAAGCGTCGACCTACTGGGCTCTGATGATCCTTCTACCTCAGCTTTCCAAGTAGCTGGATCTACAGGCGTGCACTACCACACCTGGCTAATTTTTGATTTATTGTAGAGACGAGGTCTCACCAAGTTGCCCAGGCTGGTCTCAAACCTGTAGCCTCTAGCCTCAGGCAATCCACTTGCCTCGGCCTCCCAAAGTACAGGGACTATAGGCGGAGCCAACGAGCCCGGACTTTTTTTTTTCAAACCTCACATCAAGGCTGGAGACTATCTCCTCTCCCGTCTCCCCACTGCCCCCAGAGTTTCTTACCCTGAATTCTCTCCTGGCGAACCTCCTACGTCGTGTTCGTCCTTGGGATGCCCCATCTCCTTCCCATGATACCAGCCCAAAGTCTCTTGCTGTGACAGATGGTGGAAGCTACCTGGGTGCCTTGGGCTGGCCTGGCTGGTGCGATCCACCTTTGTGCTTGAGCCCCCAGCCCAGTCATCTTCTTGATGAGAACCAGGGGACATTTTAAAGGAGCAGAAAAGTCTCACTAAATAGATGTAGAATTTCCCAGCATTTTAAAGACTTATGAAATGCATTTTTATACGGGGCCAGCTGGGGAGTTTCTCATTAGCTCGGCTGGGGAGTCTGTGGGGAGTTGAGCTGAGTGGAGCCAGGCAGGCTGGGTAGGAAGGCGCGGTGGCCCCGGCTCACCGGGGGAGCGTGGCAGGCATGCGCCGGCTGGTCGGCTCCACAGACCCCCGGCCAGGCAGCCCAGGCTGTGCCTTTGTTAGTGCTGCTTCCCCCCAGCACAGGAGGCCTCAGAAACCGTCAGGTGGTGACTCGAGCTGAGAGGTGGCCACTCTGTTACCATGGTGAGCAGTCCACGGGGTAGGGCATCTGTGCCATGTGTGCACATGGATGCATGCACGTGTGTGTGTGCGTGCATGTGTGTGTGTGTGTGAGCCCAGGTAGCTGCAGCCTTGGCTTGGACCCCTGGGGGCTCGGTGCCTCTGGGGGTGGGGGGTTCTGGTACTTCTGTGCCCCTCTTGCTTTGGTGCTGTGTCCTGGGCCCCCGGGGCTGCCGCAGATCTGTTCTCCCAGGAGGATGTGCCATTTCCTGCTCACCCTTTTCCTCCAGCTCTGCACCAGCCTTGTGGAACCCACTGGACTGCACTCTGCGTGGCTTCCTCTGGGACGTGCCTGTTGTGCACATGTATGTGCAGGGCCTGTGCATGCGTGTGCACATGTGTGCCCAGGCATGTGTGAGTGGACACATGTGCGATGCCTTTCTTCTGTTGCTGTGTCTTCTCCTCCTCCACCCTGGCTGAAGGTTTCACTTCCACGGGGCTGGGCTGGTTTCCACCCTTTTGAGACAGACCTTTGTCTCATGTCCCCGCTTTGCTCAGTGGGAGCTCTGCCCTTGAACCCAGCTCTTGGGAGCACAATTATCCAGCTTCCACGAGGTCCATCCAGCAAGCCGCTGTCCTGCTCGTCCTCTCCTGGTGCCCTTGGGCTTTCCAGGGGACATCACTAATGAGGATTAATAACAGGGAGGGGCTAGGCCTACTTCCTCTGAGTGTAGATGTTCTTGAGGACAGGAAAGGGGCATCTTTGGTGCTGACCTTTGTTACGGCTCCGAGGACCCTGCTGGTTGGCATTGGAAATCGATAATTCTCTGGTGACTCAAAGCCTGGCCATAAACTGGGGCCACCGTCAGCGTATGTGTGGGTGTGGGTGGGGTGATGATGATGTCGCTGCTCCTACATTTGGGGGGGTCCTTGCCCACCCTGCTTTCCTCGTGCTGCACAGCCTGGTGCGTCCTGGGGTGGTTTACTCCAGCTCTGCTCAGACTTGAACATGCATGGAAGTTGGGTGATCTTGTCAAAATGCAGATTCTGACTCAGAAGGGCTGGGTGGGGCCTGGGACTCTGCATTTCTAATAAGCTCCTGGGTAGTGTTGATGCTCCTGGGGCCGTGGCATCGAGCCCCTGGGCCTTTGCTCTTGCCGTGCTCTCTGCCTCCTCCTCGCCCTCTGAAGCCCAGCTGAAACGAGGCCATCTCAGGAGACTTCCCGTCCCAGCCCTCATTGTCCTGTGCCCTGAGCTACGGAACTGCCTGTTTCTGGCCCTCACAGTCCTCTACCTGGTGATAAGGTCCCTTCTCTTGTACCCAGTGCCCTTGCTGCCCTGCTCACTCCTTGGGGGCCATGTCGGGGTCTCCTGTGCCCAGAGCGCAGCCCTGGCTTGCTGTTGGCAGGCACCCGACATGTGTGTTCAGGTGCAGGATACACCTCTGTCTCCTCCTCTTCGTTTGCCCTGAGTAGCTCAGGCCTGAATTTTGTTCACTTTGTTAGGAGCAAAGACTAGGTTTGAAGTCCAGATACTTATTAGCTGCTCGTTGAGTAGGTGACTTAATCTCTATCCTCCCATCTCCTCACCTGAAACGCGTCATTTTAGTCCTACTTCTTTGGGCCGCTGTGAGGATCACACAGGGTGCCACCTGGCACCTGCACTTTTACCCTTGCTACTGATGGCACATTGAGGGAAGCCCAGACTGGAGTTCAGCTGTGAGCTGGGGTCTGCGTGGGCGAAGGAGAAGGCTCAGATGGGCCCTTCCCTCATCACAGCTCCCTGCCTATCTTGACTGGCAATCTCTGGGCATGGCCACAGCACAGGGCAGTCTTGTCTTCACATCTGCGTAGGTGTGGGCTAGAGCTGAGTGCTCGGGCAACTATTCTTGTTCATACTGACCCTGGCTGGGGTGGGGGGGAAGGTTTGTTTCCCAAGTGGGGAAGACTGGGTGGTGTGGGGGTTGGCCGGAGATGGGCAGGGTCTGCTCTGAAAGGCAGAGTCCCTGAGGCTGTCATGGGATCAGGCTGGGTTGGGCTGGACACATGTGTATCCATGGGCTAGTGTCCAGTAGGAAATGGGTAAAGTCAGCCTGACCACACCGCCTGGTTTCCTAGGTTGACTTCTGGGTCTCGTACGGTCAGTGCTGCATGGGCCAGTGTCCTGCTGTACGCTGTGGATGGCTCACAGGGGCTAGGTCATCTCAGCTGACATTCCCTTAAAACCCGTGAGCATACCAGCAGGTGCACACATGTGCACACACGCACAAACACACACATGCCATGTGAGATTAGAGCACATCTGGCTAACTCATACCTGTCTGGTTCAACAATATCATTATTTTGCCCCCACTGATAATTACTTTTTCCGTTGTCATGACTGATGGCTTTAACTGATGACTGCTGGCCATACTTGGTAATAGCTAGCACATCAGACTGATACTGAATCTGGCAAATATGATCTTTTTTCTTATGCCATTCTACTTCTCAAGGCTAAATGCCTTGCAAACCCCCAGACTCGTGGGGACAGGGACAGTACCTGCTTTGCTCATGGTTGTATCCTCAGCAGCTAATACAGTTAAAAAATCATAACCATACAGTGAGCATTCACTTGGTGCCAGGTGGAGGGCTGTGCACCTGAAAAGCGTCATCTTACTTAAGTCTCACTAACCACAGGCAGTAGGAAGTATTATCATTCCCATCTCACAGAGGAGCCACTGAGGCTAAGGTACAGAGATGGTGCAGTACCTCACAGCTAGTTGGGCTTTGGTCTGAGTGTGGGATGTACTTTCTGTAGTTTCTGATCACAGTGCCTGGAACTCAGTGGAGACTTCTCCGTGGAATGAGGTGCCCTGGAGGGTGCTGTGAGCCCCGAGGGGTCATCGCAGCGACACTTCACAAGTGAGGAGCCACCAGGGCCAGTGCAGGCCTGCAGAGGACACAAGCTGAGAGTATTCCTCAGCTGTGCCAGCTCTTACACACAACGCACACATCTGCGCATTCAGACATACACACACTTGCACATGCATTAGAAATACCTCACAGTGCACATGTCAACATGCTCACACACTGTGTACATACATAATACGTACTTCCCACAATATGTACATTCACACATACTGGTCTTCACATATGTGTCCCTTCATACCATGCACACACATACACACATACACAAATATACACACACAGCCAAGTGCATGCATGTGCATACATGCATACCACAGACACCTGCAAACACAAGTGTGCAGCACAGATGCACAACTATGCTTGCATATTGAAGTGTGTTCACACCCCACATGCACACAGTGTGCACATGCACACACTCAAAAAGTGTGCACATAGACACATGCACTGTTCGCTTGTCCACATCCCACTTGCAAATGAGCAGAAAATTCCAGTTTCTGGATGGCTCCCTTGAAGTGTCAGGAGCCCAAGATGTCTAGGTTGTCTCCTTGTTCTCTTCTCTTTCTTTGGTTTCTTTGTTGTGCCTTCAGGGTTCCAGACATTCTTTCCATCCAAGGATTTGCACCCCTGCTGCTGGGCCCAGTTGCTGGGCTGACCCGGGTGCAGACCTGGACCCCAGCACCCATCTGTCTGCTGGCCTGCCCTGGCCCGCATGCGCCATCCCCACCCCCAACTTGGACATGACTTCATTTTCCACCCTGCACCTGCCGCTTTAAGAGCCCAGGGGCCTGGCGGGCCTGTCCCTGGGGTCGGGCTGGGGGAGGCTGGACAGCTGCGGGGTGGGGGAAGCTTTGTGAGCTCCCCACGGCCTCCTGGAACCGGGTAATGCTGGGGAACTGAAACAAAGGCCAACAATGGCATCCCTCCCTCCCCAGGCGGCCTCGGAGCGGGGCCTGCATGGGTGGCCTCTGGAGGCCCCTGTTATTTCCTGTGCCGGCCATGGGGCTCCTGGCCAGCCTGGAACGGGCAGGAAGCGGGTAGGGCATCTCCTCCCACCCGCTGGGCTGCCCTCACAGGCCAGAGTAGCCGCTCCTGGGTGTAGGGGTCAACCCAGTGTCCCTGCTCTGTGACTGCTGCTCCGGGCCTGCTTGGTCTGGCCTGCCCTGCTCTGGTCTGGCCAGGCTTCCCAGGAGGGAAACCCGGCCTCCTGTCCCCACCGCTCCTGTCCTGCACGACTCCATGTGCTCCCACCATCTGCAAAGGAGAGTCCACACTGTCACCTGCGCTCCTGCGTGTTGTCTCCTCAGTCGGCCTGAGTCTTTGTGGCCAGAGCCCTTGCCCCATAGGGCCAAGGATGAGGCCAGGCAGGGAGCATTTCATCGGTTATTAACGGGATAATTTGAGATTGTGCTGGAGGTGAGCTTAGGCTTTGTGTCAGGGTTACACTGAAGGTTAGGGGTAGGAAGAGGTTTCCCAAATCCTGCAGACCCAAAAGACACAGAGTGGAGAGCAGGGTTTTGAGGCAGCCCAGACCTTTGTTTCAAGCCCAGATTGACCACGAGCTTGTTCATCACATGGTTGCCAGGGATCTGTGCCATTCTGGGCCACAGGCACATGGTGAGGTCCCTGCCTTCAGGAATCGAATTCTGGAGTCAGCAGGCAGCCACGTGCAAGTGAACACAATGGCACAACTTAGGAGCTCACCTGCTTGTGAGGGCTGACTTGACTTAGTTATCGGCCAGGACTCAGTTTCCTGGTCTGCAGTGGGGACAGTGAAGCCCCTGCCTCCTGCATAGTTAGGAGGACAAGTGAGAGAGTTGATGCTGTGTGTCCAGCATGGTGCCTAGCATGCAGCAGGTGCTCAGGAAACGCTAACTGTGATGACTGCTCATGAAAAGCTGTGGAGGTGGCCGTGCATCACCAGGAAGCCCAAATGAGAGGTGAAAAGATGACTTCTGTCAGAAACCTAAGGGAGGAGTCAGGATGCAGTTGAGCCCCTGGCAGCCTAGGCCAAAGGAGAAAGAGAATGAAGCCTCTTGTGATGTAAGACCTTGGGGCAGGCAAATGTTTTCTGCAGCATTGAATGCTGAGGAATTTACTGTGCAGACCGTCATTAATCATTGAGCACGCAACAGGCATCATCTCAGTAACAATTTGGCACCCGATCCAGAAATGTCTTTCCTAGAGTTCTTTCTTAAATTGACCCTGGAAAAATGCTCAGTGCCTGAGTGCACAGCCCTGGAGGTCTGTGTGGCTTGGGGAAGGCTGGTGGAGGCCAGGGCTGCTTTCCTGGGCTGCATCGGGACTGGTGCCAGCCGCTCAGATCGCTCTCGAGCACCTGGTTAAATGCACTTATGGGGTTTCTTTAAGGCAGGACCTTGAAGAGCCCTCGCTCTGCTGGCGGGTGCTGTGAGTCTTAGGGGGCATTCTTCACTCTTGAGCTCGGAAATTGTCCTCTACCGCTTTTTGGGGGCCACTTATCCCCGGCCCTGGGGTCTTGGAACACAGTTTGGGAAACCCTGTTTTTGTTTTTATGCTTTGAGGTCTGCAGCACAGAGGCGCCTCACTCATGGCGTCCCCTCCTCCCTCTGCCCAGACTATTTGGCCATGGTGTGTGCAGGAAGGCCTGAGGGTTTCTAGCAGTGCCCACCTCTTGTTACTTGTTAAGGGATGATGGTGCTTACTTATCTGAGTAGAATCGAGTCTCTGAGAGGGGTGCAGTCAGGGAAACTGAGGCTCAGGTGAGAGAGTTCTGGGCTGGGGCTCCTAATTCAGGGTCTTTCCACCACCCGATACTCTGTAGTCACACATGCTGGAATACGCACACACACATGTGCACACACACACGCACTAACGCACACATACACGCACCCCTACCCCTAAATGCATGCATGGCCACCCATCTTGCTCTGTGCCTGAGATGGTCTCCCCTCTCCTTCTCCTGTCCCCCTCCCCTTCCTGGGTAAGTGGCCTGCCACTTGCTCCTTGTCTGGCTGGCGCCCTGTGGAGTTTCCATGGTGAGCTGTCCTCCAGGAGCCCTGGGTGGGGCTTTCCATCTGGGTGGATACCTGACCTGCTGGCCCAGGCCTGGAGAGGGAGGAAATGCCTTCTCCAAAAGTGGAGAGAGGAAGAAAAGGGAGGTGGCCAGCTTGGGATTCCAGCCACAGTTTTTGACTCCTGCAAAGCCATGGAGCCTGGGGACCCCAAGGGGCCCAGGGCAGGGCTGCTTAGGGCCTGCCCCTTTGGGAAGGCCAAGGCCCAAACAGGCCACCACCATGCACTGTGGCATCGTTGTGAGGGTGACCATGCACCCCGGGGTTCCGTCCATGAGCGTTTGCAGCATGCTTCTGCAAGATCCAGGGCTAGCCAACTGGGAGTCAGCCGGGCCAGGGCTTGAACTTGACTCTCTGTCCCCAGGGCTCATGGGCCTGTTACTCACACCCTTGCCTCCCTCAGGCAGGTATTGCTGCAGGCTTCACCTCTTTGGATCCTTGCAGTAGTGCTGTGACCAGAGGTATTATTGTGATTCCTGTTTCTATATGTGGCAATTGAGACTCAGAGAGGCTAGTGGTCATGCCCAATGTCACGCAGCAAGTTGTGTGGCAGACCCATGCTACGGCACAGGTTCCACTGCCCCTTACCTGGCCAACAGCAATGTGTATATACAGGGAGGTCGTTATTGCTCATTTCACGTCTCATAATTTAGATATGCTTATTTACCAAAAGCAGGGGCAGTGACAATGTAGTGAGGGCTGGCAGCGTCGGTCAACAGGTCACTGGGGGCTGTTTGAACCTACAGTATGGCTGACCTGCTGCCCCTCAGTGGTGACCTCTGTGGGCTGTCGTGGGCCGGTGGCAGTGACTCTGGGGTTCGTTCCACATACTGACACATGAACCAAGCACCTTGTGGCCGTCATCCCCAAGTATGTATCCCAGACCATGGCAGTTGTATCTTAGGTCAGATGAAGGACACTTTTTGTTTTTTGAGTCAGGGTCTTGCTCTATCACCCAGGCTGGAGTGCAGTGGCACAATCATGGCTCACTGCAACCTCGACCTCCTAGGCTCAGGCGATCCTCCGGACTCAGCCTCCTGAGTAGCTTGGACTACAGGCAAGTACCACCATGCCCAGCTTATTTTTTGATTTTTTTGTAGAGACGAGGTGTCCCTCTGTTGCCTAGGCTTGTCTTGAACTCCTTGGCTCATGCAATTCTCCTTCCTCGGCCTCCCAAAGTGCTGGGATTACAGGTGTGAGGCACATGCCCAGCTGAAAGAATTTTTAGGCACAGGTTTGACTCTAAGACACTTTTGCCTCATGGGCTGACTTTAGACTTGGCATACCCTGACCCCTTAGCTGGGACCCCTCCCCACCAGGACATCAGGGAGGGCCTGTGTCTGACATACAAGTTCATGAAGGATGCATGGGCTTTCATGCCAGGGGGGTGGGATTGTTACTTTTATGTGTCAGCTTGACTAGGCTAAGGGGTACCCAGGTAGCTGGTGAAACATGATTTCTGGGTGTGTTGTGAGGCTGTTTCTGGAAGAGATCAGCGTTTGGACGGGTTGACTTAGTAAAGAAGTTCATCCCTCCCAGTCCCTCTCAGTGCGGGAGGCATCAGTTAGTCACCCGGAGGGCCCAGATAGAACAGAAAGGTGAAGGAGGGTGGATTCGCTTTGTGCATGAGCCAGCCGGGCCTCTGTCCTCCAGCACTGGTGCTCCTGTTTCTACGGCCTTCGGGCTGGGACTGGGACTGGGACTTACTCGAGTGACTCCTCTGGTTCCCAGGCCCTCAGACTTGAACTTGTGCTATACCACTGGCTTCCTGGGCTTCCAGCTTGTGGATGTCAGGTGGCGGGCATCCCAGCCTCCGTGCGTGCGTGGTCCAGTCCCTCATAGTAAATCTCTCGCTGTACGTCTGAACATGTGTCCTGTGGGTTCTGTTCTTTGGAGAACCCTGGCTGTTACAGCGGGTGGGGGGGGCAGGGGATGGTGGGCGCTAGATTGTTTCTGTCATGGGTGTTGAGCTTGGCCCTACCCTTGAGCAGCATCCCCTGGCCTGAACTGAAGATGCCTGCTTGGGCTTTGGGAGAGTTTCCCTAAGAGGAGGTTGTCTGTTGTCAGGGCAGACTGGCCTCTTTGTTCCTCCACCCAGTGCCTTGACTCCTTTAGCTACCCAGCACCGCCCATGCCCCCGTGGGGATGGGGAAGCCTGGGGCCTGCGGAAGGCCTCTTGAGCTTATGCTCTGTGGCACGGTAGCCTCCAGGGCTCCGTCAAGTTCTGGGCTGGTAGCTTGAGCAGCTGGATGATGAGGAAGCGTGGGGAGTGGTAAACAGAGTACTAGAGTGGGCGTCCGGCACCTCAGGCTTGGGCCAGTTGTGCAGCTGGCTGGATTCAGGGGTCACCAGCAGGTGGGAGGTCATGTGCCCTGGGTCAGCTGGCTGGGTGAGCTGAGCCGGTGGGAGGCTTCCCAAGGCCCTCCCCTGTGTCCTCCATCTGCATGCTGGCCCCTGGGCCTTTGCTCAGGCTGTCTTTCCTCCTGGAATGCCCTCTCTCTTCCTTCCTACCTACTGCAAAGCAGCATGTCCTTCAAGGCCCAGTCACATCCCTACCTTCTGTGAAGCCTTTGCACATGTGGCTCCTGGGGGTGCTGTCCTTTCCATGAACCCCCATCCTGCCCTTTGGCATCTGCAAACAACCACATGCAGGCTTGCCCTTTTCCGTTAACTATTAGAGGCTTCATGTCCCCTCCCACTGTGGACCAATCTCTCCCCCTCCCTCCCCTGGAAATCCAGCATGAGGCCCAAGCTGTGCCTTTGTTCAAGGACGGACAGTTTCTCAGGACTCATATCACCAGGAAGTAGTGCTTAATGTCTAACCACCTTCTCATTTGCTGTCGGATGAGCCTCAGTGCTGTTGTGACAGGGCTTCTCCTTGAAGGACTGTGGTGGTTGTGCACCTGTGAGACCTTGGCAAGACTCGCACTGGCCCAGTCCTTTCTTCTCACAGTCACAGATTTTACTGAGTACCTACTATGTGCTGGACACTGTTCCAGTGGTGTACAGGAGTGACCAAGCCCCTGCTGTGCTCGCAGCCTAGGGAGGAGATGGCTCTAGGAAAGCGAACGGATACATCACACTGTGTTTCCACTCAGAGGTGACCAGTGGGGTGATCAGATTGAGTGGTGGATGCTGGGGAAAGAATGCTGCTGCATGGGCGGCCGGAGTGGCCTCTGTGCTGAGTGGGGATAGGGCCATGCGGAACCAACGGGAGTCAGGCCGCAGCGTTCCCCACCGTGGGACAGAAGGGATGCCGCTGTTCTGGAGGAGAGCAAGTGAGGGGAGAGGAGAGGTCAGGGAGGTGGGGGGGAGGGTGACATGAGGTCAGGAAGGAAGGGGGAGGGGGAGGTGGGGAGGGAGGGAGATGAAGTGAGGGCAGGGAGGAGAGGGGGAGGAGGGAGGTGGGTGGTAGTGAGTGAGGGATGGGAAGAGGGGGGAGGACAGGGAGCAGAAGGCAAGGAGCTGAGTGTGGGAAGCAGGCAGGGCCATGCGTGGCCTTTCTAAGTCACTGGGCGCCTGGGGTGTCAGCAGGGCTGCGGTGGGTCGGGTGTGTATCTGGAAGGGGTGTGAGGAAGGGGTGTTCTGCGTGGATCAAGCCCTCGACCTGAGAGACGGTGGGCTGGGACCAAGGTCGGGAGAGGGTTAGGGTCAGATGAGTTTATGGAGGTGGGGCCCACGGAGTTCTTTGCTGGATCGACTGTCGGGCGTGAGAAAAGAGAGCTGAGGACGCCTGTCAGACCTTGAGCGACTGGCGGCTGGAGGTGTGCCCGCGAGATGCAGGGCACCTGGAGGAGGTGCCAGGGTCAGGGCAGCTTGGGTGAGGATGGCGGGGCCAGGAATTCAGTCTGGCCACGATAAGCCTGAGGTGCCCATGAGATACTGAGGGGCACCTGGACGGGTGGTCTCGAGACGAGGGCATGAGGGGACCTGGATGCATTTGGGTGTCATGAGTGTGTGGCTGGGATGCGTGTCCTCCCAGGGGAGTGAGCACAGACAGAACAAAGGGCACATCCACACTGAGGACTGGGTCGTCTATGCTGAAGGCTGGGATGTCCACACTGAAGGCTGGGACATCCACACTGAAAGTTGGAACAAGGAAAGATGAGGAGACAGGGAAGGGTGGTCAGGGAGCAGGAGGAAAGTCCCCAAAGCCTTGAAGAGTCTTCAGGTAGGACCGAATCACCAGGCCGGCCCAGTGCTGTTCAAGTGTGGGGGGGTGCGACCTTGTGGGACCAGCCCTTCTATGGAGGTGGCCCAGGTCTGGGTTGCATGGAGGGGAGGGAGAAGCAGCCTGGCAGCTCTTGTGCCTGGCGGCGCCAGATCTGCTCCAGCAGCCTTTGCGCGAAGCCATCCTGGGCCGAGGAGAGACAGGGCTCCCGGGTTAATGAAGTGAACTCCCGTCTGCAGCCTGGCCCACGGGGGTGTCTGTGCTGAGCCCCGCTCCTGGCTCCCGCTCGGGACGCGTCCCCGCGGCTGGGCAGAGGTGGTGTCTGGGAGCAGCAGACAGCCACGGCGGAGTCCAGCTGTGCACGAGCCCTCCACGCTGAAATTGCCCGCCTTACAGCCCAGAGCCAGCCCGCGGAAGTGGGCCAGCCGCACCTCCGAACAGGATTAGAGGGATGTGTCATGGATTAAAGATCAAAAATGTTAATTAAGAAATGGTCTTTTCTAATAAGATGCCTTCAAGGGCACAGGCCTGAAAAGGAGGGGTTTCTCATTTTGGCAACACGGTTTCCGTTGTAATGAAATTGGTTCACAGACAGTGGGGAGGACCCGACGTAAGCCTCGTTTCAAAGACATCTCCATCCAAATTAATTAGCAGTGAAATACGGAGATCCACGCGGCAGGCTGGCAGGCAGGCAGTGTGTGTTGGCGTGGCAGGAATGCCGCATGGACTTCAGAGAATGCCATCTGTGTCCTGGTGCCCACCGGAATGTTGTCTCTGAGGGCATGCTCCTGGGGTGGGGGCACTGGTGGGATGTGACTCTTTCTGGTTGGTTGCTTGGCCTAACCCTGGGAACTTGCTGTGTGACTTTTGGCTGCCCATGCCCCTCTCTGGTCATCCCTCTAGTTTCTTATCAGTTGTGGATAACAGTGAACGGCATCCGTCAGATGTCAGTGACAATATGTAGCCCCTCCTGGGCTGTTGGATTAAGTCGATCCTTATATCCAAGCGCTCTGAAAGATCAGAATGCTCTACCTGAATCAGTGAGAGTGTTGCTACGGGGTGGTTTGGTCTTCGTGAACCTGGTCTAGCCTCAAGGTTGGGAAGAAGGCTGCAGGTGCTTGACCCTCTCTGGCTTCTGCTCTTCTAACTTCCAGGCCATGAGGTCTCCCAGGTTGGTGGAGTGACTCAGAAGCCCACCATGGTCTCACGACTAATGATTGGGTTCTGGCGTCTGCCAGGCGATAAACTTGCATCCCAGCTTTGCCTCCTATGTGGAACTTAACCGCATGGCTTGCCTTCTCTGAGCCTGTCTCCTCATCTATAAACTGGGGCGGTGGTCCCTGTGCCGTAGCACTACTGGGGAGTGTGAAGGGAGGGAAGGTGGTGAGCCTGGCTCTGAGGGAGTGGGGCTCAGTCTGCAGCGCTGGAGGCTGAGAGGCAGAAGGATCCGTGTGTTGATTCCAGATGGGGCCTCGGCTCGGGCTCAGGCCTGCACTGTCTTGAGTTTCCTGGGCCTTCCAGGGTGCGAAGCTTTGTTTTACCTGAAGCCAAAGGACAGGAACTTACTCTGAGGGTCACAGACTTGGAAAAAGCATGAATGAAGTTGTCCCAGAAGGGGGTCTCTCCCTGCTGTCGGCATCAGGCCCCTCGCTGGCAGCAGCTCGCCTGTTTTCTCGCCCACCAGGATCTTGCTTTCTCTGGGAATGACGCTGGGAGCAGGCGTGAGAAGAGAGAGGAGGCTGTCACTGTCATACTCAGGCAGGAGATTCCACACCCTTCTGTGTGCTCTCTGGGGCTATAGGTCTTCACTTAAAATGGAACAACGCTTATTATCTTATTTTTATTTTTTTCAGTTGGAGTCTCACTTCATCGCCCAGGCTGGAGTGCACCTCACAGCCACCCTAGCATCAACCTGGTGGGCTCCGGCGATCCTTCCACCTCAGCTTTCCAAGTAGCCTGAACTACAGGCACGTGCTACCACACTCGGCTAATTTTTGATTTATTGCAGAGACGAGGTTTCGCCAAGTTGCCCGGGCTGGTTGATCTCAAACCTGCGGGCTCCCAAAGTGCTGGGATTACAAACTGAGCCATTGAGCCCAGCCTACTGTCTTATTTAATGATACTTGCTTTGAGTTGCATTTTGCCCTCTACTAGCTTCATGACTCCTGCTTTGGTTTTCCTTATATATGCCTGCTAGACCTTTTCTCAGCATTTTTTCTCAGCATTAATTTTTTTTTTTTTTTGAGTTGGTGTCACTCTGTTGCCTAGGGTGGAGTGCAGTGACACGCTCACAGCAACCACAGCCTTGACCTGCTGTGCTCAGGCAATCCTTCCACCTCAATCTTCCAAGTAGCTGGAACTACAGGTACCCAGCTAGTTTTTTGATTTATTGTAGTGACGAGGTCTCACCAGGTTGCCCAAGTTGGTCTCGAATCCCTGGGATCAGGCAATCTTCTCTCCTCTGCCTCCCAAAGTGTTGGGATTACAGGTGTGAGCCACTGTGCCTGTTTTTGTTTTTGTTTTTTTAAGAAATCGTGGCCAAAATTCAACTAGGCGCAGTGGCTCACACCTGTAATCCAGCACTTTGGGAAGCTGAGGCAGGAGGATCACTTGAGGCCAGGAGTTCGAGACCAGCCTATGCGACATAGCAAGAACTTGTCTCTACAAAAAAAAAAAAATTAATTAAAAAATTAGCTAGGTGTGGTGGCATATGTCTGTAGTCCTACCTACTCAAGAGGCTAAGGTGGAGGATCACCTGAGCCCAGGTGGTCGAGGCTGTGGTGGCTGGGAGCGTGCCACTGCACTCTAGCCTGGACAGAGTGAGACTCCAACTAGAAAACAAACAAACACATTGTGGTAAAATTCATACGAGATGAAACTCACCATCTTAACCCTTTCAAGTGTCTGGCTCAGTGACGTCAAGTGCATTCACGATGCTGCACAGCCATCACCGCTGTCTCCAGAATTCTTTTTGTTTTCTTGACTGAAATTCTGTTCCCCGTTAACACGAGCTCCCATCCATCTCCACCAGCCACTGGCAGCCAGCATTCCTCATCTGTCGCCATCTGACAACTCTGACCTTTGTCTTCTTGGGACTGGTTCGTGTTCCTTCAGCTTTATGACCTCCAGGTTCATGCAGACTGTGGCGTGTGTCAGAATGTCCTCCCTTTTCAAGACTGAGTAGTATTCCATGCTGCATATGGCCCACACTTGTCTATCCCTTCCTTTGTCGACGGACGCTTGGCTTGCGTTGCTCCTTGAGCAGTGGCCATATTGTTTCCCATCGTGGCTGCACTGTGTGACAACACCCTCATGCTTTAAAGCTGCGCCTGCTTGTGGGGCGAGAAGGAGCCTCACAGCGTATCTTCTCTTTGCTGGCCCGGATAGAGGGCATCTGGGTCAGAGGCTGCGTGTTCGGGTGTGTCTTGCAGGTTCTCCACCACAGGCATGAGAGCAAGGGGTCTTGTAGGGTGGCCCCTGCCAGCCTCTGTCTCTCCCACACGCATTCTCCCTTCAGCCTGAGGAGAGTTCACCCGGCCTCCTCCTGTCATAGTCTGGCGGTGGCAGTGACTCACAGACGCGGGCCTCTCCTGCCTCGTCGCTGGCAGGCTGACTGTCACGGCAGTCTCCACATAAAGGACCATCGGAGGAGAGAGGGCGCTCTCTGCTGAGTGTGGTCTGTGCTGGACGTGGTAATGCAGATGCCTGAAGCCTCAACCCCAGCCCAGCAAAGGGTGGAAAGGAAATAATGGCAGAGCTGGTCTGTGGTCTTCTGCCTGCTCCTAGTCAGTGACCCTGGTGGGAAGGACTGGGTGGGAACTGGTCTTCCAGATAGCAAAAATTAAAGGAAAGCTTGAACACAGCAATGAATATGAGGAACCAGTAATTCCTGCCAACGTAAAGCCAGATACAACAGAGGACGCACCGCTCGTGTCTGTATGATGTTTGGAAATGGGCACAGCAGATGTCTGTGACAGAGGTCAAGGGGTGTCAGTCTTTGGAGGGACATGCAGGGAACAACTGATACCTTGATCTATGAGTTTGTGTCAAAACAATGTAAAAACTCACTGCCACCTGGTTTGCTCAAGATTTGTGTGTTAAACTTCAATAAGAAAGGGATGTGAAAAGAAACAGGAGCACGATATTTTCATTTTGGAGATGTGGAGACTTCTTACTTAGTTGATTTCCTGCTAACTTGTGAAAATCATGTATCCCGAGGCCAGGTCTGGGGTGGGTTGCCTTGGCCCACCAGCCTTCAGACTGATGTGGAGAGAGAAACAAAGGGAGGAGCCACGCAGGCTGTCTGGAGCGTGGAAGATGCCGGGAGCATCTGGTGTATCCTTGCACACTCGAGTGAGTGACAGCAGGCTGCTCGCCCTTCAGTCCTCCCCACCACACTTGGGAAGTGCAATCCGGGCCTTCTTATGCCACGGCAGTTGTTGTGGAACCAGAGCCAGGATGCCCATCTTTTCTGCTTCCTCCTGGCCTGACCTCCATCAAATAGCTTGACCCCTGTGAGCCTCAGTCCTCTCAGCCAGATAGGCATGGTCATTCCACCTTGCCAGCCTCACAGAATGGTTGGGAGCTCACATGGGGTCTTTGTGCCCGTGAAGGGCTGGCCACAGGCTTTGGTGTGGGGAGTTCTGTCTGGGCACTATGGGCTGCCGCTGCCAGGGATGCAGAGACATGGGGCGGGGGCAGGTGCTGCCTGGGCTTCAGCCCTCAGCAGGAGTTGCTTCCTTCTGGAGCATTCCGGGCCTACGCCACACTGGTATGGGTGGCCTGGTATGGGGTTTGGCTCCTGGGCCTCTTCAGACAGCTGGCATTTCTGAACATTATGCACCCAGGTTTCTGGGCAGGAGGCTCTGCTTGCCGGTCTTGGCCCCTTCTCCGGGCGGGTTTTCCATGTGAATTTGTCCATTCATTCATTCCCTCATGAAACCTTATTTATGAGAGTATCCTGTAGGGGAGGGACACTTGTGCAAAGACGACGAGTATTCAGAGTTTAGTCGGTTAGGGGAGAAGAGGAGGGAGGCAGACGGGGAGGTCCACTTTCCCAGCACCCACTTTGTACCTGGCTGGGGGTTCCTCTGTGCACGTGGTTGCATTGCACCTTCACAGGTGCCCTGGGAGGTGGGGGATCGCTGCTCTTGTCTTATGAGGGAGAAAATCCAGCTGAGCTGAGTCTTTGTTCCTCAGAGTGTGATCCACAGACCAGCTTCATCCTGCTCACTTGGAAGCTTGTTAGAAATGCAGAATCCTGGGGCCTGGTGCGGTGGCTCACGCCTGTAATGCCAGCCCTTTGGGAGGCCGAGGTGAGAGGATTGCCTGAGCCAAGGGGTTTGAGACCAGCCTGGGCAACTTGGTGAGACCTTGTCTCTAAAATAAATCAAACAAATGAGCTGGGCGTGGTGGCACACCTGTAGTTGCAGCTACTTGGAAGGCTGAGGCGGAAGGATTGCCTGAGCCCAGCAGTTCGAGGCTGTGGTGTCTGCGAGCGTGCCACTGCACTCCAGACTGGGCAACAGAATGAGACCTCAATTCAAAAAACAAACAAACAAAAGAAATGCAGAATCGGGGCCCTGCACACCCCCACTGAGGCAGGCTGCGTCTTAGCAGAACCGTGCAACGTTGAAGGTCCACGCAGGCGATGGGCCAGGGAGCTGGCACACACTTGGGCTCATTTTCCTCCAGAGCACACCCTCTGTAGTCAGTGCAAGTCACGTGAGCCTGCATGGAGCTGTTCATGGAGATGGCGCCCAGTGCTTTACATGGTTTATCACAGTCAACTCCTACAGTCTTTGCACGTCAGGCACTGTTGTCAGCTCCCGTTACACTGGAAAAATCGAGGGCTTCCAGAGACTAAGTTACTTGGCCTGGACTTCCCTCAGGCTATGCGGGATCTGGGAGGCAAAGAGCTTTCTGTGTGTGTGTGTGTGTGTGTGTGTGTGTGTGTGTGTGTGTGTGTGTGTGTGTGTGTATTAGGGGGGAGGTGGTGGTGATGGCATGGCATGGGGAATCTGGGGAGAGGACACTTGAAAGCAGCAGATATGGCGGATGGTCTGGGGAGGTCAGTGGAGTTGAGGAGGCCTAGCTGCAGCCTGGGAGAGGCCGTCCTGCGTGAAGACTTTCTGGCTTTTCCTTCGGGAGTCAGCGCCATGTCCCCTCCATTGAGAAACCCTCCCTCATCCATCCTCATAGTTCGAGGCCCTTCCTGTGCTCCCCTCTCGCCCTCCTAACCCTCATCATCCTGTGTGATGTGTGTGTGTCTCAGTTTCTTGCTAAATGGCGAGGTCCTTGGTGGCAGGACCATGTCTCGGTTGTCTGTGTATCCTCCATCCCCAGCACATTGGCTTTTTCCTTCATCCTTTTCATAAAAATAACGGGGGGCTGCTGTGTGCTCTGCCCAGCTCAGGCAACAGTGGTCCCGTGGGAAGTAAGGCAGTTGGTTCCTGACCCCTGGGGTGTCTTGTAGACACTCCAGCTCTTGTGAAAGGGTGGCAAACTTATCTATTTGTTTATTCATTCAGCAAACACTAGACACTGGGGGACAGTGTAAGCAAATCAGAAGTGAACCTGGCTCCTACAGCCCAGTGGGGAGCCCACAACCAGAGATCTCTCTAAAGAGATCAGGGGTCTAAAGAGATCAGTGGGGTTCCTGGCCTCACCTGGGCAGACAGGTCGACTTCCTGCGACGTCTGAAGGAGGGCATGAAGTTACGTAAAAAGGGCTTTTCACTTGGAATATCAGGCACCTGCCACGTTCCAGACTCACCACAGTTCCAGAGCTTGGGAACCTTCACACCCAATGAACACAGTGGTTCCAGACTGGAAGGCTCGGAGCATGTGTGGATTTGCAGAAGACCAGCTCCATGCTTTTTTTGTTGTTGTTGTTGAGTTGGAGTCTCACTCTTTGTTGCCCAGGCTGGAGTGCAGTGGCATGCTCACAGCCACCGCAGCCTTGACCTGCTGGGCTTAGGCGATACTTCCGTCTCAGCCTTCCAAGTAGCTGGAACTACAGACGCATACCACCACACCTGGCTAGTTTTTTGTGATTTATTGTAGAGACGAGGTCTCACCAAGTTGCCTGGGCTGGTCTCGAACCTCCAGTCTCAGGCAATCCTCTTGCCTCAGCCTCCGAAAGTACTGGGATTACAGACTGAGCCACCGCGCCCGGCCCAGCTCTATGCTTTATGGCAGCTACTACCCTGCGACATGGGTCCCTGGCAACAACACTTCCCTGAGCTGCGTGTGGTTGGTGAGTTTGCCAGGGTCCCACAGCCACATCCGTTGGGATCTGCAGCTCCTGGTCTGTAGGCTGCCCTGGCTGGCGAGATGTTGTCTTCCAGACATTGGCCGGACCTCGGGTTGCATCACCTCCAAGCAACGGGATAGCGAGTTTCCTTTTATTACTTAAAAAACCTGTTTGATTGTAAAGTGAAACACAGATATAGAAACCCCACAAAATAAATATAGAACTTAGTGAGTTTTTATATGCTGTTGAAACCACACCTCCCGCCCCCCCAAAGCCTCGCCACAGCCCCCTCCTTCCAGAAGTAACCACTAGCCCAACTTTTATGGTGACCGCTTCCCTGCATTCCTTGAAAGTTGTCACCCACGTGTGTTCCCTTTGCCATGATCATTTAGTCTTGCTGTGGCATTCTTTAAGGAGTATGAGAGAGTAATATTTTTTGTAAGGATGACTTTTATTTTATTTTATTTTTTGAGGTAGGGTCTTGCTCTGTCGCCTACACTGGAGTGCAAGTGGCAGGGATTATAACTCACTGTAACCTCAAACTCCTGGGCTCAAGCCATCTTCCTGCCTGAGACTCCCAAGTAGCTGGGACTTTAGGCGTGCACTACCACGCCTGGCTAATTTTAAAACTTTTCTGCAGACAGGGTCTCTCTATGTTGCTTAGGCTGGTCTTGAACTCCCGGCCTCAAGTGATCCTCCTGACACAGGTTCCTGAGTAACTAGCCACCACGCAAGGCTGATGATTTTGAAAATCCTTTAAAACAGTCCCTGATCTGGATGCTTCTGGTGTTTAGGCTCCTGGGTAAACCATATGCCATTTTCCCCCACTGGCAGATGATGGTGTCCACTCAGAGTCTGAGGAGTGACTGGACAAGCCAGGGAGGCTTTGCAGTCACTGGGGAAGAAGCAGCACAGTCCTGAGCTAGGGTGGTGATGGCTGAAAGGGACCCGCAGTGTGATGTTGGGGCGGAGGGCGGGTCTGAGGGAGGGGTTGGCTTATGCGGAGGAGGAGTGTGTGTCATTCTTGCTTTGACTCGTCATTTATAACGTACTTTCCCTTTAGTGCACTGGGGGACATGAGACTTCCTGCACCTGCTATGGCAGGTGAACCAGAGTTGCTGCTGGGGCTGTCTGGGCGCGAGTGGGTGTGCGTCTTGGAGGCCATTCTTCATTGGGGTGATGGAAGGGAGTCTTTCCATCCTCACCACTCCACCTGGGGGAATTTGGAGGCAGATGGTCATGTGTCTGACTTGGTTGGAGGTTCCAGGGGCCCCGATAACTTGCAGAGATGTGGTGAAATGAAGGAGTTATGGACAAGTGAGTCCTCGGGGTGGAGCCATGAGTGATCCTAAAGTGTTGAGTGATTAAACAATGTGAAGCGTGGACATGGACTGGGCTGTCCTCAGCACGTAGGGCCCCCCTCTCCCGTGTCCTGGAAACTTACCTCTGTAGGCGGGGGATAGGGTCACCCTCTTGGTGAGAGCCGGGACTGGTCTCCTTGTTCATTCTGCTTCAGTAACTGATCTTCTTTATGCAGGGAACGTGATGGTGGCTTTAGGAGCTTGTTGCAAAGGGCTCCTTTGCTGCGTTTGGAATATAGGAGACGTTAATATAGCAAACTTTAAGCTGAGTGGGTGGTGAGTGTCATAAACCTGTGGAACCCCCAATATTCAGTCGAAACTCAAGAAAAATGAGATTGAGATTCCTGGTCTCATGTATTAATAAATGATAGTTGAAAGTTGGCTTTTTGTCTTTGGTGTGGAGGAGACAGAGGTGCTGGATTAAATCTCAATGTCACACAACCTAGCGGGGAAAGAAAGAACTGTTATTGTGCATCATGGTAAGTGATTGATAAGAAAAACAAAACACCTGAGCACAAGGCAAGTTGTTTCCAGTGTTGTGGACACAGAATGGGTATTTGCCCATAGCTGGCTGGGGTTTCTGTCTTTTAGCAGGACTTTGGCTTTTAAGAAGTCCCACATGCTTTAGAAGAGAACTCGAGAGACTATGCAGCCACATGGACACAGAGTCTGAGGCCTTTTCACATCTGCCTGCCTCCTCCCATCTCAGTCGGCCTTACACCAGAGGTGCTCACAAATGTCTGAACTCAGCGTGGTATTTCCCCTGTTCCCCTGCCCCACCCCTTTGCTCACTGCCCTGGGTGGTGGTGATCATTGCAACTGCCCCCTTTCCATGCAGGCATGCTGTGGGCGCTGGAGGGGGTGTCCTTTATCAGGTAAGAACTGGACTGGATGAGGTGTCTCTCAGGTTCCCCTCTAACTTGAAGCTTCCCTGGGTCCAAGCTCAAGGGGAGGGCAGGTACCTTTTGAGCCACACACCAGGTGAGAAGATGACCCTGAGAGGTGCCAGAGTCATCTGTGACAGACCAGGCGCTCCTCACCTTGGCCAGTGTTGGAACACAGGGGAGCTGGCCCGATTCTGTGTCTCAGGCAGGGATGGGCCTCCCGCAGGGCCATCTGTTCTGCAAGGTCTCGATTATGGTGTCACTTTGATTCTAGGATGTATATTCGGTGATAGTCTAACATTTCTGAAATTGGGAAGCATTTTAGCGTCCATATGTATGTTTAATGAAATGACACCCCCTCCAAAGAAAAAGCTGTCATTACACTGGCGGCACGTTACACGCTCAAAGCCTCAGACCTGCAGGGCTGTGCTCACTTGTGGTAGGCCACCAGAGGGGAAGCAGGATTTGAACACGGAGCCCCCGACCTGTGTGATTGGAGTTGTGACCTCTGGGCCTCTTTCCACACTCAGGGGAGGCGGTCAGCAACAGACAGCAACTTTGTTCTAAGAACCCTTGACATTGAGACTTTCTAGTCACCTCTGTGGGTTCTCACCTGGTCTTGCTTAAACACTGCATTACCCTTTCTCCTTCATTCACAAACCCCCAGTGGCCCCCTGCTTCTTTCACCTTAAACTAGGACTTGGCCTGGACTTTGTTCTGGCCCTTCTGTTAAGATTTCTGCCTTTATCAGCCGTTCACCCAGTTCCTTTGTCGCCGTCATCATCTGTGAGGCAGGGCTGTCTCTGACTCCACTTCTGATACCTCGGGGGTCCAGAATGGGACCTGGTGGCCAGCAGGCGTCTAGCTACACTTGCTGGCTGATGCATGATGTGGCCACAGCTCAGATCTGAAGCCCTGCAGGCATTTTCTTACTGTCAGCATCTGGGCAGTGTAACTCGGGGATTAGCAGAGTTACAGGAGAGAACTCAGCTCTAAGAATGGCTAATTATGACTATTATTATTTTTTAACCAACTACAATTTACAGAGGGTACGTGGAGGGAACAGGCGCCAGAGCGCACACCCTCTAACCGAGGGTTAATGAGAAGGCTTCCGATAGCCGGTTCTTCATCGGCAACAGAGCAGCGTGTAAATAAATCTAATTTCCCTCCAACTCGACTCGTCACAGCTTAATTACAGCAGCCACAGTGTGTGCGGGTGTGTGTGTTTTTCATTAGTGAAAGAGGGTCATTATTAGCCGTGTCTGGTAAGAATTATTATGAAGAGCTTGGTTCACCCTCGATAGGTGTCCTCAGAGAGCAGAGAGGAACTTTCCGTGTGAACTAAAGAGTTTCCAATTAAGGTGGCTTGGAGGAAGCAGGAAGCGGCAACGCAAATTAGAAAAAGATTACCGAAAGGGGGAAAGCTGGTGAGGCGGCGGCGGGAGGTTCTGGGAAGCTCAGTTAATTACTGCGTGGAGGGAGATTGTCTTCTGGGGGCTGGACCCTCTTTTCCCCCGCATTGTCACTTGCCTGCCCAGAAATCTTGGGACTAGTAGACCCCTCCTGACGTTCTCTCTTGCATCCCGGCTCCAGAGAGCTGAAAATGAGACTTGCACTTGTGGGGGACGGGGCTTGACTGCTCCCAGCCACCTCTTTTAGATGGCTTTTCACACCTCCCTCCCCTCCCACTGAGGGGGGAGGAAGGGAGAGCGCCGTCTCTCCGTGAAGATCCTGCACTGGCGACTGTGGCAGTGAGCGTATTGTTCTAGAAATAAACAGCTGAAAACCCCAGTCAGAAATTAGTTAACACAAAGGAAGTCGAACCCTACAGGCCAAGTTCCAATTGTCTACAGGAAGTGCCCTGCCCAGGGGGGCCTTTGAGAGAGGATTTAAGTCCATTCCGCCTGGCACCTCATGCACAGTGTTGGCAGAAAAAAGTTTGTTCTTTCCTTCCGACCCCGCTCCCCTCACCCCAAATGATTACATTCTTTATTAAGCAGTGTAAAAGGCCCACACTTTGCGGTGCTAATAAATCTCTAGTGATCCAGAAATCAAGGCGTGCCCCTGGCTTGGTGCACATGTGTTCAGGCTGCTCAGATGCTGTCTATCCCCGGCTGTCCCTGGCTGTCCGGTGACTGCAGCTGGAGCAGCGCCCCACCAGCCACACTGGGCAGAGGGCAGAGCCAGCAGCCCTCAGGGTGGTAGAGAGCCTGGAAGTCCCGGCTCATCCGCCTCAAGCGTCCCAGCATGTGTTCTTCCAGGCTCTACTTGGATGCCTCCAGGGATGGGAACCTCATCTGTACCAAAGCAGCTTGGTCACTAGTGACAGCCCGATGATCACGTTTACTGAGCACTTACTGAGTGCCAATGATTCCTTAATTAAACAAACATTACTGAGAGCCTCTTCTGGGCCAGGCACTGTGCTGGGCGTGAGGGCTTTATCAGTGACTTGAGAGAGAGATTGCCGCCCTCCTAGCGCTTACGCTGGATTGCAGGGCAGGAGACAATACATAACAAATGCGGTGAGTCTTAAGTGCTGGGGGAACTGAAGGTACGAAGGGCGGGGCGAGGGCAAAGTGCCCTGCTGTGCTTGAATGAGAGTTTTATTTAATTTTTTTGGAGTTGGAGTCTCACTCGGTCGCCCAGACTGGAGTGCAGTGGCCGCTCCAGCCCCCGCAGCCGCGACCTGCCGGGCTCCGGCGACCCTTCCGCCTCAGCCTTCCGAGTAGCCGGAATTACAGGCAGGCGCTACCACGCCAGGCTGATTTTTTGATTTATGGTCGAGATGAGGTCTTGCCAAGTTGCCCAGGCGGGTCTCAGGCAATTCACTCACCTCAGCCTCCCAAGGCATGGGATTACAGGCTGAGCCACCGAGGCTGGCTATGAGAAGAGTTTTGAAACCCAGGCTCCTCACTCTACTTTTATGAAGCTCCACCTGACCTGGCCCCACCCAACATGAAGACCTTTCACTTCCTGGGTTCTCCAGGCTTCGGCCTCAGGGCTCTGCACCCATCTGCCCTCCACCTGGACACTCTGCCACCATCCTTGTATGCCTGCCTTCTCTGCGCCATGCACCTGTTTGCTCCAGTGTCCTCTCCCGGAAAGGTCTTTTTGAACCCCAGAGCTGAAGTTGTCTCCTTGTCTCACCCTTCTTGTCCTGTCACCTTTGCTTTAGCATTCTGCCTTGCGTTGATCACAGCCAGAGATTTTCTGATGACTGTGTTCCTTGCTGCCCAGTTCCTTGATTCTCTTGGTGTGTTGCCTGCTGTGTTCCTAACCCAGGACACTGCCTGGCACAGGCAAGAATTGCTGAGAATTGCACACACTGCAAGAATTGCACACACCGCTCTCTCTGTTACCTCGTGTGATCCCCACAGTGACTTCTTGTACTATTATCCTTCCATTTTACAGATGAAGAAACTGAGGTTCAAAGAGGCTCAATAACTAGCCTAGGGTCACCCAGGGGTGCATCTCCAGCTTGTCTGAGGTGAGGCCCCTGCTGTCAGTCCTCATGTTGAATCGGTGCAGATTCTTTTTTCTCCTGGTTGGCCCCATGGGATCTGTTTTGTGCCCTATGACCGCCCAGAACAAGCCTGTGCCATCTGTGGGGTTGGAGAGAGACCCAGGGCCAGTGTTCTCTACTGATGTTGCCATTGTCTTAAAGGGACCAGTGCTGGCTCCGCCACACCTGGGATCTGTCAAATAGCTGGTGCAGGTGCCAGAAAGACCTCAGTAGGCAGGAGAGGGCGTTGGCAGCTGGCGGGCTCCATCAGGAAGCGTCGATGGCCTTACTGGGCGGG
Source organism: Carlito syrichta (assembly GCF_000164805.1). NCBI lineage: Eukaryota > Metazoa > Chordata > Mammalia > Primates > Tarsiidae > Carlito > Carlito syrichta. The sequence goes on from NW_007087895.1 coordinate 46,874, forward strand.
GCAGAGTGGGGAAAAGCCCCTGACATGCCCTCCCTTACTGGAAGGGTCCTGGCCTTACTGGGCGGGGCAGAGTGGGGAAAAACCCCTGACATGCCCTCCCTTGGTGTGTGGTTGTTGGCTTGGGTCCCTGGAAGCCAGGCTATGCACCAGGACCCCCGTGTTAGATGCGTCCTGGGTCACATCACAGCCAAGCTGCCCACATCCTTGAATGCTTGGAATCATGGGTGGGGAGTGTGCTGCCACTCAGGTCAGCATCCTCCTTCTGGAGCTTCATCCAGAGAAGCACCTTGACACCATCCAGGAAAGTCTGCCACGGGGATCGAGGGCCCCAAGGTTGAGCTGCTGCTCTTTATGTTCTTCCTCCTTGCTGTGGGGTCTTAGCCAAGACCCTTGCCCTCTTGGGCTGCAGGGGCCTCTCCATTGTCCTGCACGGCTGACACTTTTCCTTCCAAGGCCAAGGTTCATCGGTCCAGGGGTTCGGAGACTGTGGCTTCTGTGGCTTCAGTACCCCTCAGGCAGAGGGCCCAAAGCTCCACCATCTGGCATGTTTTTGGGCTGTTATGCCTCACGGATGGCGCTGAACTTTCTCTCACAACACTCCAGTAACAGTGTGGTTTTGAGTATCATTTAATCCCTCAGAGCATTCATCTGGCTGAAGTTATGGTGGGACTTGAACCCAGTCTGATCTCATGGCTGGTGCATCTTGCTAATGTGGCACTCTTGCCTTTGAAATGTTTGCCCTAAGTCTTGAGCACACTGACCTATGACTTATTTTAAGGTCCGGAGGCTCTCCATCTTTGTATGTGAGCACCTCCAGGCTCTCTTCAGTCTGGCTATGCACTTGAGCTTGAATCAGGATTTTGTGTGGACCCTGGGCCTCTTCTTGAGGCCTCTCCCTCCCAGACACAATCTCACTTAGGAGGTGATGTCGTGCCCTGTCCCTGCTCTGACCTCGTGTTGCCCACAGATCTTGGTGTCTCTACCCTGCACTGTGGATACACTGGCCTTGCTTCTTGGAGTGAACGGTGCTCTACCACCTCAGCTTCTTTGTGCCCTTCTGTGCCTCGCTGGTCCCTCTGCCCCCTGCAACTCGGCTCACCTGCACCCTAGCGAGGCCCACCCTCACCACCTGGCTGAGGCTGGCCTCTCCCGGGCCCCACCGCTCTGCCTCTTTTCTTTTCCTCAAGGCGCTGATCACTTGCGGAAATGGTTTTCATTCCTTGTTTGTGTATGTGCTTCTTTCTCCCCCACTAGGGGGTAAGCTTCCTGAGAGGACCTGTTTGCCTTGTCGTACGTGTTCCTAGGACAGTCCCTGGCATGTTGTAGGGTCTCTATGAGTGTTTTGTGAGCACATCGATGGCCTTCAACACTCCTGTGTCTCTCCTCTGGAGAAGAGCGTCAGGCTGGCCTGGGAGCCTCAGCCCTCCTTCCTGTGCTGGCCGGTCCATCTTCTGTGGTTCAGTACTGGCAGCTGGCAGAGGGAGAGGAAGGTCCCTCCCAGAGGACTGCACTTCCCAGAAACATCCAGTCCACTTCCCCCACCTGGGCTCCCCCAAGGACAGAAGAATGCAGGGGCTTCTTGGAAACCCTCCTGGCTCTGTCCCTGGAGGGTGGGGACGACTTGGGGCTCTGTGTTTAACTGTTAGTGATGAAACCCAGGAAGCCTCCTGGCTTCGTGCCTATGAAGGGGAAAACCTTGTTTGTTATTTGTTGGAGGAGAGAGAGGAGAGGAAGCTGTCAACTGAGAATTCCCAGAGTAAAAATTTCCTAAACTTTTCCCCAGATCATTGGGTGTAGGGAAGCGGTGCTGGCGTGACTCACCTGATCAGGAGCGGGATAGGTGAGTGTGCTCACATGCACACGTGTGCGTGACATCCAGAGCTGGGCCACTCAGCAAGGTCGCAGACTGGCGGCATCCCTCTCTGCATGGCCAGTTGCCCAAATTCACTACCACACAGCCCTTTGTCTTCTGTGTGGATGGAAGGGAAGTGGCAACTGGGAAGGTGGGAAGGGTGGACGGTCAAACACCTGGGTCTTTCCCAGGCTCCAGGTGACGCCGACTGAGGTGGTCCTCCGAATTGCACCTCCAGAAACTCTGGGGAGGGAGAAGCTCATTAATGCAGAGACGTCGGGTAAACCTGTGTGCTAGGAATTACAGGGAAGCCTTTCTAAGATAGAGCCCCCCCCTCCTCTCCAGTTTGCTACTGGGGCCTGTTCACATGTGAGCAGGAGCAGGGACCCATGTGATGTCCCTCCCAATGAAGCTTTAAAGGCAGACTCTAAAAACGATGCCTGGGAGAGAAGACCATGGCACAGGGCGAATGGAACAAAGTGTAGAAGGTGACCAGGCAGCGTGCGGCCAGGATCCCGTTCTCACACAGTGACGGCCGCGCGTCCCTACGTGCAGGAGAGGATGCGCGAGATCCTGTTCTTCAAAGTGGTCACAGCCCCCACCTCTGGCGGTGAGATTTCAGGTGGTTTTTTTACTATTTGCTTTGTACTTTTCTGCATGGCTTGTATCTTTGACATCAGTCGTGGTTATCTTTGTAATCAGAAATAACAGTAAAGCTTCATTTTTGTAGAAAAGAAAGATACTCAGAAGTACAGAAGCAGTTCTGGGAGAAAGCCGGGTGAGCCCACGGGCTGGCCTGATGTACGCCCTGCATCCGTGCCAAGGTCAGCACCTGCGGGTGCTTGTGGGAAAGGTGGGCAGAGCCCCCGGTCTGGGCGTTTTCGGGCTGGCAGGATATTTCCTGCTTCACCTCCAGGCCCAACTCCCTGCTTAGTCGAGGTCTACCATGGGACCCCGGTGGGTCTTGGTGCTGCCAGGTGCTCCTCTGAGGTGGTGCTGGGCCCCGGTTGAAGGTCCAATTCTGTGCTGTCACGTTACTACAGATCTCTTTATGGAATGGTGTGAAGATGGGAGATAGCCTCCGGGTCCCTCATGTGGGAAAGCTTTGGACTGTGGGCATGTCGGTCTTAGCTGCAGCCTGGGTCTCTGTTCACCTCTTTCCACATGAGAGGTGATCCTGGAGGGGCTCAGAACCTGGTGTCCCGGGAGGTACCTCCACGCTCAGAAGGAGCACTAAGCCCAGTCATGCCATCCTCTAGCTGTGACTTCTCCTCTCTGGGCCTCAGTTTCTTCATCTAATAGTACTACTTCACGGGTCAGGAGGTCACGGTGGGTGTTAGTCAAAATGCTTCCTCTTCCATCCCTCCTCGTACAGAAAAGGCGCTTCACTGGAATGATCTCCAGCAACTGTCTCGAACTCCGACACTGGCTGCTCTTGTCTGTAGTAAGTGATCATGTGTGGTGTCACCCAGCATGATGCTTAGCGGCCGACTCCTTTTGGTTGCTTGGCCATCAGATGCTCTCCTACAGAAAGAGCCGGAGACATTTTTTCCGTTTGATATGCACTCATGGAAGGGGGCCAGGATATGTTTTAGGCAGTACCTGGCTCCTCCTGAAATTAGACGGTTTTCCATTCTCATCTCCCCAAAGGTGGTTTTCCAGACTTAGCCATGACTCACATACTCAGCCTACCTACAGGAGGGTGAGAAGTCAGAGTTGGAGCATTGATTTTAGCACCCCCCCCACACACACATGGAAAAATCTGCATTTACTTCAAAATGACTAACTTGGTACTGTCCAGCAAGGGGTTCTGTCCCAAAGGGTCTGCTTTAAAGAATCGTGTTTGGGCCAGGCTCAGTGGCTTGGACTGTAATCCCAGCACTTTGGGAGGCCGAGGTGAGTGGATTGCCTGAGCCTGCGGGTTCGACACCAGCCCAGGCAACTTGGCAGGACCTTGTCTCTACAATAAATAAAAAATTAGCCGGGCGTGGTAGCGCATGCCTATAGTTCTGGCTACTTAGAAGGCTGAGGCGGAAGGATCGCTGGAGACCAGCAGGTTGACGCTGGAGTGACCGTGAGTGTGCCGCTGCACTCCAGCCTGGGTGACAGAGTGAGACTCCAACTCAAATAAATGAATAAATAAAGAATCGTGTATGGGACTTTAGATCATCTCATTTTACGTTCATTCATCATTCAACAAATAGCTATTGTGCACCTACTATGAGGCAGGTGCTGTTCTAGGTGGTGAGGATTCCATAGTAAACAGAGAAGCTTTTGCCCTGGTAGAACCAAGAACTTGGGTACTACTGATTGATTGATTGACTGATCGAGTCAGCATCTCACTGTGTGCCTCAAGGCTGGCCATGAACTGCTGGGCTCAAGCGATCCTCCTGCTTTAGCTTCTGGCTTAGGTGCCCTTCATTTTTTTTGAGCCAGAAGCTCCCCTCCCTCCCCTGCTCCTTCGTGCCCACCCTATCATGCAAGGTGAAGGAAAGGAGCTCAGGGCTGGGTGCTAGCCCTGGCTCTGCTGCTGACTTGCCTTGTGTCCTGGGACCATGTACCTGGGTCTTAGATTCTAAAAAGGCTGTGGCTCAGTTCTTTTCCCTAGAACTTTCTCCATCTAAAATTCCAGGCTTCCCTGTGGTTCTCCCGTTTATTCGCCATTTGTTCTTTTAAAAATTTGTATGATTTAAAATTTCTTAGAAGCTCAGCAATAGTGTTTTTTTTGTTAAATGAAATATTTTGGATATACAGAAGAGATTAATGACCACTTGGGACCCTGTCTAAGGAACATAACAACACCCACCCACTGAGCGCCCAACTACCCTCCTCTCTCTACCCCACAGGCTTGGCATTCTTCTTTTCTGAGTATGTCTTTCTTCTGAAGATAATATACATGTCATTAAACTCTATTGGCATATATGTTTTAAAACTTAATATAAATGTTGCCACATTTTTCCACGTGTGTGTGTGTGTGTGTGTGTGTGTGTGTGTGTGTATAGCTTACCTCTAGCAATTTGCTTTTTCCCTCTCTCAACATGATATTGGGAGGTTAACACATGTTGATAAGTGTAGTTCTGTTTCATGAATTTTAATTGCCCCATGGTGTCCACTCTGTGGATGGACCACAATCTACCTGTCGCTCTCCTGTCCATGGACAATGGGGGTGCTTTCTAATTATTTTTTGGCTATTCCTAATCATTCTGCAGTGGATATTCTCACAGTGAACTCTCAAGAGCGGGAGTTTTCTAGCATCTAAGCCTCAGCATGGAGTGACTGGGTCAAAGGGCATGGCCCAGATACCTTCCCTCTCCCCATTCTTCAGGTAACTGCCTTCCCAGTGGTTTCAGCACCTGTCTCCACTTTGTATCTCTGAGGCTCCACATGAGTCATGGACTGAGCTTGGAGATGGGGGGAGGGTCCAGATACTGTGGCCAGGGGTGGGACAACTGCCAGGCACTGTGCAGGGCAGATGGGTCCCAGTTACTGGGAGGAGGTAGCTCTTTTGCCGCTTATCCTGAACCTTCCTGGAGGGTACCCCGTCTCTTTGGAAACAGCATTGGATGGGCAGATTTAAAAAGTCCAGGTCTGTGTGTCTTTCTGATTTATGAACACAAGCCAGGACAGTGACCTTCAGCTTGTCTTTTTTGAGATGGGGAAACTGAGGCTAGATGAGTCTAAGCAGATCCCCTGAGGTGTCTTTGGGACCGGTTGAGCCGGTCAATGACACTCTGCTCTCCATTCCATGTTTTCTTTCTGCACCCAGTTGCCAGGCAGGTCCTTTAATGACACCTAGAATCAATCCTGTCATTTTTTTTTTTTTTTTGCGTTGGAGTCTCACTCTGTCACCCAGGCTGGAGTACAGTGGCACACTCATGGTCACCCCAGCATTGACCTGCTGGGCTCCGGCTATCCTTCTACCTCAGCCTTCCAAGTAGCTGGAACTACAAGTGTGCAGTACCACACCCAGCTAATTTATTTATTGTAGAGATGAGATCTTGCCAAGTTGCCCAGGCTGTTCTTGAACCCGCGGGCTCCGGCAACCCACTCGCCTCAGCCTCCCAAAGTGCTGGGGTTACAGGCTGAGCCAACGAGCCCGGCCTCTCCTGTTATTTTATTTTATTTTATTTTATTTTGTGTTGGAGTCTCACTCTGTCACCCAGACTGGAGTGCAGTGGCTGCTCCCGGCCACCACAGCCTCGACCTGCTGGGGCTCCCGGCGATCCTTCCGCCTCAGCCTTCCAAGCAACCGGAACTACAGGTGCGCACTACCACGCCCGGCTAATTTTTGATTTATTGTAGAGATGAGGTCTCGCCAAGTTGCCCAGGCGGGTCTCGAACCTGCGGGCTCAGGCAATCCACTCACCTCAGCCTCACAAAGGCGTGGGATTACAGGCTGAGCCACTGAGCCCGGCTTCTCTCCTGTTATTTTATGGGTGGGAAAGCCATGCCTGGAACAGGAGGGTTAACATTGCATCTCACTCATCTGATACCCTCAGCACATCACTGATGTGCAGTGTTGTTACAGGCAGGGAAACTGAGGCTCAGGAGGGGATGTGACTGGTTCAGGGTCACATGAAGAGTTAGGGACAAAGCTCAAGTAACAATTAGGCATCACCTCAGGATCTTCTCCAGCCACCCTCATTTTAGGGTATTTCTCTGGTGTTGCTGTCCAGACCCCAGTTGAACTTCCTGGGGTGAAGAATGGCCCATTGGGTTCTAGTCCCTTCACTACACGTCCCTGGGCTCCCCACAGAGAGTCCTCTATTGCCTTTGATGCAAATTCTTGCACTCTTGCGATCATATTCTGGGCTCTTGCTAACGTGAGGGGGTCAGCTGCAAGGCAACTCGGCAATTTATAATTCTTGAAAATTCTGTTTGGTGACATGAGTTAGCATTTAATAGACACCCTGCCACCTCCTCTCTCCCTATTGTGACAAGCTCCTGGCAGAATCCTTTTGAGACTCAGGGTAATTGCACCACGCTGTGAACGGGAAGACCACGTCGCGCTCGAGTGCGCCTCAGAAACGTCTTCACAATAGACAGTCAGGTACGAGTTTGCTTGACTTCAAGGTAATGATTTAAACTTAATTTGACCCTTGATGAGGGAGCCCATGTTTCTGGTCGGCCGCAGCTTTTCAGTTTGGGCTTGCCTGCCATGCCTTCAATGGTAACACAAATAATTCCTTCATAACAAGTGCCTTTCAGAGGATGTCTGCTGCTGACAGCTAATATAGAATTATTGCCCCTGAATGCATTTCTGTAATTACTTCCCAGAGATCTGTCTTTGTGTTAGAAGACATTTCGCACTTTAGTAACATAAGTGTTTTGGGAGAGCACGGGCAATAATTATGAACAGTCTTTCCCTGAAAATAAACCTAAAAAAATTATAAAAGCTAATGCTAAAATTGGTTAGAGTCATGGAGGAATTTCATTTAAATTTGATTCATGTATATTTATTCCGAGTGTAATAACCTTTCCTGTATGGAAACTTATTTTTTTTTAAACAAAAGCAATAATGATCCAAAGAGCTCGCTTTCTAATTTTTGAGCTACACTGCAACGGAAAACTGATTAAAAGTGACAAGTTACTCGAGACTGAATAAAGAAGCGTAATGGTGCAGTCCTGATAGGAGACATTTGTGGTAATGGAAAATGAAATGATTCACAGTGTGATCAATAAAAAATTAGCAGCATTTAATAAAAGGTTTCTGCTTCATGTTGGCTAAAGATCATCACCAGCAGTTTGAAATTTGAGCTAAGTGACGGTTTGAGGATGAGTCCGGGGTGGGGAGAGGGTATGGGGTATGTCTGTGCATGTAGATCACCCCAATATTGGCCATCAGGCCGAGGCAGCCAGGCCCCTGGGGTCAGTCTGGAAGTTTCCTTTGCACTGCCCACTTGACCTTTGACTTGTGGTTAATCCTCCCCATGTCTCTGTTCCTCTTTGTGTGGGGACACATATCCACAAGTCCTGGGCCACCGAGCAGGCCTAGCTCTCATTGGCTGGCGTGAGCTTCCAATCCTCATCAAAGCCTACCCCTCAGGACAGGACGGGACACCCCAGTGAGGACTGGCTGTGTTTGTGTGGAGGCCCCTGGACCTCTGTGGTGGAGGGTGCTGTGCTGCCTGGCCGTTGGCTTTGTTCTGTCGGCTGCCTTCAGAATCCAGGCTTCCGGAAACATCCAGAATGGCTTACAGCCCACTTGTGGGACTCCAGACACCCTCTTGGGGACCTCTGGCAATGGGCAGGAAGCAGCAGATGCTGATGAGTGATGAAGCTAAGCCGTGGGAGACCCCGTGGTCTCCTGGAGAAGCACGCTGCTCGTGGTCCTTGGAGGAGGGCAGGGCGAAGTGCCTCAATGGCCGCAGTTGGATGGGGCTTTTGGGAAGCTAAGTGTGCCGCCATTTGGCATCAACCCTTGGTGAAACAACATGGAAAAACCACTCCGTCAGGTGCGTGCCCTCCCTCCAGATGCCACTTGGTGTTCCCTGGAGCGCGGCTGTGCCAGGCCGTCTCCACCCGGCAACTGGTTAATTTTTACAGGGTTTTATACCACCTCTGCACTGTGGCTGCCGAAGAGGGACCTCCTGGCCCCCAAGGCCCATCTGCAGGCTGGGTGAGAGGCCCTAGGCTGGAAGCTCATCGATGGGGAGCCGCTGGCCTCTGGGCTGCAACAGAGGCCCAGGACCTGGCCTGGGGAATCCCTTGAGCTCTCTGCATCCTGGGGCAGCAGGCAGGACCAGGGACCTGCTCTCAGTTTTATTCCTGTCGTCTCATCCCTCCCCAGAAATACAGACCTATGGCTGAATCTTTAAATGTCAGAGTGGCAAGGGCCCTTGCAGATTGCTTTGTTCAACACTTGCTGATTGAACATCTGCTGCATACCAACTAGACCCTGTACTGGGGGTTGAGGGGTGGGGGTGAGGAGGCAGGGGGCAGGGTGAATGACACTGACTTTGACCCTGCCCCTTGGGACCTGCACGCCTTCCCAAGAGACGCTTGCCTATCCTGCAAATAGAATTATGCTTACTGCTGGGATAAAGCAGGTGAGAGAGGGTCTAGCCAGCTCCGGGAGCTTGTGGGGACCTGGCCCCCTGGAATGAAGATTCACAGAGCTGAGACTTGGAGGCCAGGAGGAGCTGGCTGGTGAACTTCGCCCACTCTTTAGTTTGACGGCGGGACTCTTCCTGCAATGTGCTGCTGTGGGAGCCCCAGTGTGGAAGGCAGCCGAAGCAGAGCTCCCTTGGTTTGGAGGTCACGCCTCGGAGTTCCGCCCTCAGGCCTGCCCCTGGCACAGCCACACATCGCTAAGGTGCACTATTTTAAAGATGGCTCCTCCACAGCACGGGCCTTCATTTACATATGGGGCAGCGGGGGCTCAGAAGGGTACACCTCGCCTGGAGCCACTGCAGCTGTGTGAGGCCTCAGGCTCCGGGCTCCCCTGCCTGCCCTGCCTGTGTTGTCTGACCTCACGCAAAGCTCCCTGGCCCCTGGGGCTGTTTTTAGGGGTATAGACCCCTCCTCTCCCTGCTTTTCTTCCCTCCATGGGCCCCTTTCTGCAGCCACCACGAGGGGGTGATTTGTGCCCCAGCATTCCCGCCTTGAGTTCTGCTCCAGGCCCGGGAGCAATTAGGAGTGTCAGGCGGCGGCGCTGGCCACAAATTAGCTGGATTTATCGAGCTCCCCATGCTGCCCTGACCGTCCTCCCTCCCCTGCCTACCTCCGGGCCTGCTCCTCCATCTCCCCCTTTCCAGACACAAAACATGACAGCAAGGAGAGGGCAGAATGGTCACCGCCTCAGGAGGTCACAAGGAGGTAACAGTGCACAATTTTCCTGGTTCCAGGGTGGCTTTGTCCGACTGTTCTTCATTACTGCATGTGGCGAGATCAGTTTTATTAAGATTGTAGGACTTGGAGGAGCGACACCGTTAACTACTTGCTGGAAAATAGACTTTCTTCTTTGTGGTGGGGGCGTTTATGACTGCTTTTTTTTCTCGCCCTCTTCCCCCCTCCTCCTCCTTCCCTCCCTCCCACCCACCTTTTTCCTTCCCACTCATTCCTTGCCTGTGATACTGGGAGCCGAGTGCAGGTGACTGTGGGGTGGAAGGGCTGCCACCCCTTTGCCTTTGTGGGTTGGCCTCAGCACTTAAACCACCCTGGAAATGGTAGAGTCATTCGTTCCTTCATTTAGGGGACACCCATAACAAACAAGGTGCTTGTGACAGATGTCAACCTCACCTGGTTCAGGAGCTGTGCTGTGTTCTTTGAGGCGTCTGCAGCACCTAGAACAGAGGCTAGCATATAATAGGTGCTCAGCAGATGTTTGCTGATGACTGAAGAGATAGATGATTTGTGTCTGATGTGGCTGTTTCGTTTGGGGAGCTTCCTGTCAACTAGGGTCTGGTGGCAGAGACCTGGAGCAAGGTCACTGCAAAGGTGGCCCCACCGGGAGCTCCCACAGCCTGAGCAGGAGATGATTTCATCCTCATTTTCTGGGAGGGGAAACTGAGGTTCAGAGGTATAAGTCATCATGGTCTCACACAGAAATGAATTTGGACTTAAGTCCCTAGTCTCCCAAGAAGAGACACTGTGATCACTGCCCAGCTAACCTTTCTGCTGGGTGAAAGCAGGCAGATGACCCTATGCTCCAGGGCCGGGTGGCCCTTGCCAGGCATGCCTCATGGCAGAGACCCTCAGCAGGTGGCTCCCAGGAGGCCTCCATCCTTCCAAGGTATACTGGTTGGCCCCCGCTGTGTTTCTTAAAACTTGAAGCCAACATTTAGAAATCCAGATATTTTATATAAAAGTATGAATTTCTTTCTTAAAAAAAAAGACAGCTGATATGGTCTCACTGGGTATCACTCGTCCACATGGTGACCATCTGGAGGAGTTGAGTCAGGGGTCCCTCCTTGGGTGGGCTTCTGTCTCCTCCCCCATTTGGCCTATTCCACTCATTTGTGTAATTTGTATAGTGGTGGGCAGCACTGGAGTTGTAAGCTTTGGTCCCCCTCATTGTCTAAGTGACAAGAGTGGGCTGTCTCAGCTATCTGAGCCTCAGTTTTGCCCTCTGGAAAATAGGTCTGATGGTAACATCTTCCCTACCGGACCATGGGTCACCGGGTGAAGTATCCCCATGAATCAGAAGGTCTGGTCTGAGGGAAGCCATTGCCATCATGCCGCTAATGATTTTGCTTAGGTTCGAGAATTCCTGACAGCCTATGGGAACTTCTCCAGAAGGTTCTAGTCATTTCCACAGTCAGCCATGGGCCATGGAAGTGGTTGTCCCATATCCAGTCCCTTGTGGCCAGCCGGGATGGAGCACCCCAGTGAGGTTTGTGTGATGCAGCCCAGGTCAGGTTCAGTGTCTCTGCCTGCCCTTGGCTTTGCAGTTTCGTCCACAGAGCCGTCGGCACTGAGGGGATGGCAGACAGCCGTCCGGAAGTTGCTTCCTTATTTAAGAAGCAGAACTTGGATAGCAAATTATGTGTTAAAATATTTGCCTACAGCTCTGCTGCCAAGGGGGCCCTTTAGGCTGAGTGTTAAATGTTACCCCTCTGCCTACACTGCAAATATTTTAAACCTGAAGATAAATAATGGCTGTCTCACGGAATTTGGGGCCAGCAGTGAATGCACTAGCAGAGTGCAGAATTGGGATGGGCAGACTCCGTGCCCAACCCCGGCCACAACCCTCCGTGGGCGTGTGCGGGAGTGTTCTCGGAGGGAGAGGTTTCTATGAGCAGGGTCCAAGCAGACACCACGTTGAGGCTAAACCAGGGCCTGAACCCAGTGCCCAGGTTCTGAAAGTGCTTCTTCACTTTGGAAACATGTTGCAGGAAGAGCACAGGCTGTCAGAATGGAGGAAATATTTTCTAGTTAAAAAAAAAAAAAATGTTGCTCTAGGGTAACCAACCACCTTGGAAACAGAGCCACATTCCTGGGTCTTTTTCTCGTCAGCCACCTGCAGGGGGCGAGCAAAGGAGAAGTGGGCTCATGGATTGACACCTCTACAGTCTCCCCAGGCCTTGGCACAGGGCCTGGCCTTGCGGATGTTGGTCAGAGATCACGCTCCTGCACAGAGGAGGTGGTTTGCACCTTACTCAAGCTCACACAGTCTGGGAGGGAACTTGAACCCAGGGCTGTTCTCTCCTGGTTGAGTGGATATTTTGGGGGAGGGGGCTATATGGACAGGGGGCCTATGCCTTACCATTCCTCATCCTTCTTCTTTGTCAGGAGCAGGGGAGGCCTCCCGCCGGACCCCTGTCCTGGTGTGACGTCTCCAGCACTTGTGCACGTGTTGGTTTGAATCATCTGAATAATAACAGCAGCAACAAGACAGTAATCATGAGCTACCACTTTCTCCAGTTTTATTATGAGCCAGGTATCAGGCTTTGTATATAGCACCTCATTAAAATAATTTGACTTAATTAAGTGAGTCCCAGAGAGGGTAAGTGACTTGTTCATGGTCCCCCAGCTGCTAAATGGTTGAATGTGAATTTGAACCCAGACAGGCTGGCTCCAAAGTCGAACTCTTTTTGTTCCTTCTCTGTCCTCCCAACAGTCCCTGGACAGTGACTCTGGCTGTGTGCTGCTTGTATGTGCCGTTACTTAACAACTGTCTTTATTTCAGCAGCTCTGTTCCATTAGCGCCGCCCTCCACCCCAGTGTCCCCGTGCTTCCTGTATGTGGACTCCTGGTCACCTGGACCTGCCTAGATCCACCGCTTGGTGGTTCTGCTTTCTGCAGGGGTGGGGGACATGATCTCCGATCCAAATCTGATTGAGAAGAGGAGTGAGACTGGGAAGCCTTCCCCTCTACCTCCTGCTACTCCCTCCTGGCTCTCAGGCCTTTCTCGCCTCCACCAGTCTCCCCTCTCCCCTGCACCCCCCCACTTTCCTCCCACACCTGCTCCATTCTCTTCTTGGTTCCTCCATTCTCTTCTTGGTCCATTCTCTTCTTGGTCCCCCGTAGGTCTTCTGTCCCTGCACTTCGTGGCTTAGCTGTGTGTGCAGACCACTGCTGCTGTCCGCATAGGTGAGCCTCACCTCCACCTTGGGAGGTCGGGTGGATGGTGTTGATGAGGGTTAGGCTCCTCAGTGGCCTATGAGGAATCAGAGGCAGGAGGCGTGACTTGGTCAAGGCTGCCCATGGTGGAGGCGAGGGGTACTACAGCTGAGACTGGAACCTGGGGCCCGGACCAGACCTGGCCCATGCTGCAGGCCCTTACTGCTTAGATCTAGTCTTTGACATTCACTTATTTACTCACTCACCCAACCCTATATTTACTAAGCGTCTTTTCTGTCAGACTTTGTGTGGGTGTTGAGGCCACCAAGATACATAGGGTTGGGGAACACCCCATATGTTGTAGCAAATAGGCACATACTATTTGCCTGGCACATCGCACACACTAAACAAACATTTGAAGAATGAATGAAGGAAAGAATGGATGAATGTGTGTGATTGCTGGTGCTGGTATATCTCATACCTCTCAGGCTCTACCCTTGTCTTCTGTGTCTTTGGTGTTTGGAGGCTTCTCCTGGCCTCCTGCCTCTAACATGTAGATACGCAGCCCTGCGACCCCAGAGGCAAGCTCCTCAGTGGTCTCTGAGAGCTTCTCAGGGTGCCCAGGGCTCCACGCTGGTTAGCTGATTCCCAGGCTTCCTCCCTGCAGGAGAAGAGGCGCCCTCCTGGGTGAGATTCTTTCTTATCTGCATGCTGGCCAGGAGTGGAGAGGGGAGGGCTACTTACCAGTGCTACGGCTGAGCCTCTCTTAGCTGACCCTTGGGAGGGGTGAGGCCCAGATGGCCATGACTTGTAACCTCATACAGCCTTGCTGGGAAGGTAGGAAATGTCCTGTTCCCAGATCCGATAGCCGGTGGGCAGCCTGGCCTCCTGGGGCCTCTCCCCTTTCCCCTGTTCCTGGCGCTGGATGCAACCAGCTGTCCCTGCCCAGCCCTTGCATGGGCACTCCCTTTTGTCCTCCCATGTAGTGGTAAAGAGGCAGGGTTTAGAGTCAGAAGATCTGGGTTGGAACCCACCTCTGCCTTCCCAGTGTGCTTTGCGCATGGTCCCGAGCCTTGGTGTGTTTCCCTGCCTGTGAAGTGGTGAGGATATCCGTTGTACCTGCTGCATGGGGATTCTGGGATGACTGAGATGGGGGGGATGTCAATGTATGGGAGATGCCCACATGGGGGGTGGCATCCCTTCAGAGGTGGAGGAGGCTGCCAACCTCCTCCATCCCCGACCAGGACTCTGCTGCCTCTTCTCAAGAGGACATGGGCCACATCTCCCTCTGCACAGCCTTCCTGCAGGATCCTCTGTCCTCTCACATGGCCTTCTGGAGCGAGAGCCCTTTCTCAAAGGCAGCGGCCCCAGGGGTGGGAAGGTTTCCTGCCTTCTCATGGGATGTGATCAAGTGGATGGTTCTCCTTGCTCATATAAAGTCCCCCAAGCCCATAGCTTGGGTCCATGGTGGAGTGAGGCTCCCAGGTGTGGGTGTACATTATTGTTCCTGGTGTCAGGAAGAAGCTGGCAGGACAGCACAGCCATCACAGGGTAGGTTGCCAGTATTCAACTTTTTTGTTCTGAAAAGATGGCATCTTTATATGGTTCAACCTTATACTTATTATCAGACAATAAATAGCATTGTGGCAACTTCTCTCCCCCTCCCTCCCGCTGTGTTGGGTATTCAGATACCTGCTTCTTTGAAGCCAATTACTTCATTCATTCACTCCTCCATTCATGCGACATTTACTGGGTGCCCACTCTGTGTCTATCTGTGTACCAGGGGCTGGGGAGGTGACACAGAGCTGAAAAAGGCACAGTCCCTGCTTCACGGAGCTCGTCTGATTAGGGACGAGTCTGGCTGCCTACTGCTATGTTCAAACCACCCCAAAACTGAATGACCAGAAGCAACAATTCATAATCATTTCTCACAGTTCTGTGAACTGACTGGGTTCACCTGCAGTTGCTGGGCATTTCTTGTACAATTGCAGCCGCATGGTGGTTGGGGCCACTGTCACCTGAAGGCTCATTCAGGTGGAACATCCAAGATGGTGCACCCCTGTGACTGGAGTTGGTGCGGGAGGCTGGAAGTGCCACCTGGAACGTCTGTGTGCACCCTTTCTATGTGGCTCTGGCTTCTTATAGCACGGTAGCTGTGCTTCAAGTGAGAGTGACTCAAGGGACCATGGGACATAGGGGAAAGCAGCAAGCCTCAGACCTAGCCCTGGACAGCTGGAATGCCACTTCTATTGCATCCTATTAGCTAAGGCGTCACCAAGGCCAGCCAGCCCAGAGAGGGATTGGTGGGGGGAAATCAGATCCTTCTTCCTGATGGGGCAGGCAGGGTCTCACTGCAGAAGAGCAAGTGAGATAGGAGGTGCTGTTGTGGCTGTCTCTGGGAAATGCAGTCTGTCATAGGGATACAGAGAGTAAACAAATTAGCCCCCCAAAGTTTGAGTGCATGTTAAACTGAGCGCCCTGGTGGCAGAGGGAGGGGAGCTCTGGAAAAGGAGCAGTGGAGACCCCACCGGGATACGTGGGTACTCATGCCTGCGGGGCAGGGCCAGAGCTGGGAACTCTTCCTGGTGGGGAGCAAGCGTGTGAAGCCCTTGGCCGAGAACTTGGCCCCTCAAGGAGCTGAAAGAAGGTTCACCGTGGCTGTGGTGATGAGTCAGAGAGGTCAGCAGGCCTGTTGCTGAACCTTGAGGGCTGCAAAAAGGACCCTATGTAGGACTTGGGGGGCTTTACAAATTCTCCAACACATGGCTCCAGTTTTCGTTGCGTCTCTGATGTGAGGAGACTGTGTAGTAGAGTGGTTGAGAGTCAGATGCCACTGGACTTGAAACCTGGCCCTGCCACTTCCCTTGTGGACTCACTTACCATATGTCACCTCACAGAGCCCTGGTTTCCTCATCTGTAAAATGGGTATGATGGTGTTGACTCATACATAGGACTGCCTGTGCTCAAGGGTGCCAGGCATATAGCAAGTGCTCCATCAATGCTAGCAGTGCTAGGGATGGAGATGTGCCCATTGGAAGACAGCCACGCTGTGAGTTGACCAGGTGGAGAGTGAGCTCCGGGAGGTGTGGAGCTCTGTCAGGTGGATGGACAGGTCAGCGTGACGGTGCCCCTTTGGTTTCCTGTCCCATGCACGTGACCCTGGGGAGAGGCCCTTCACTCACAACCCATTGAGCCTGGGACTTCCTGGGCGAGCTCTTCTTCATGTTGCTGCAGACAGTCCCCGGGAGAACTGGGGAGAGCCAGAGGGAAAGGAGCCAGCGTGTTTTCGGGAAGTCCTTCCCAGCCCGGAGGCCTCGGCAGAAAAGAAATGATCTGGCTGCCCTCTTTTCAGCCTCTGATTTTGCTTCACCAAGCACCAGGTGGTTGGAGGGCCAGTGAGTCAACTGTAGCCCTTAGGAGGTCACAGAAACTCCAGGCAGCACTTGCAGTGGAGACTTAGGGCCACTTGCCAGGCCTCTGGGCTCTGCCTCCTCTGTGCTTGCTCAGGGGATGTCCAGTCTCAGGGCAGGGGCCACTGGGAGCCTCTGGCACTGGCCAGGGCAGCCCATAGGACAGGCAGGGCTGGGTCAAGGGAGTAGGGACGCTCCAGTCATTTGGACCTCAGGGCCTTGCTGGGCAGCTGTTCAGGTGGACCCAGGAAAGAGGAGGCCTCAGAGAGTCCCCAGATAAGACATGTGTCCACAGAGCTCCCTGTTCTTGTGGGCCTGCTCCCTGGGCCTTAGAGCACCGGCCTCCGGGAGGCCCTAGGCCTGCTGGAAAGGGTACTGCTTAGTGAGCACTAGAACATGTAAGCCCCACCCTTGCATGGCTTGGGCAACCCCACAGAACCTCCGTTTTCTCATCTGCAAATGGAAGAATGACACTGTTTATTCTTTGTTTTTATTGTTCAAAAGCAGCTGAGCTCTTATGAAGGTGCTTTGCAGAATCAAGCCCTGTACAGGATGGAGGGCTTCCTGTTCTCGAGGTCCTGGTTCTGCTGATTCAGTAGAGAGCTCTGGGGTCTTCGGGGAAGTCCTGCTCCCCAAAACATTTTCAGGTCGCAGAGTCTTCCTCCTCTGGCATCACCTTCTCAAGGGTCAGGCTGATGGGCCTCTCGACCCCGGAGTCCAGCCGATGAGGCCTGCGCCTTTGTCTGCCCTGAGCTTACTTCCACCTCTGCCCTTCGGCCTCCTCCCTGCTCCCACCCCTTTCTGTGCAGATACCCTGCCTTCCCATTAGTAGCCAGCCATAGGGGAGGTGACAGTTCCTTAAAGCAGATTTATGCTCTTGGATGACTTTATGGGTTTTTGCCTTATAAAAACCTGAGAGTTGACATTGTGATTTATCTACTTTTGAGTCAACAGGATGTACCAGATTTAAAGAGATCAAATGCATTGTAATGTTTGTGGCTGTAGTTGTGGATTCGATGAGCCATTCTAGAAAGTACTGCCAAGTAAGTATGGCAGAAAAATAACAAGGGGATAATTTAAATGTGTCTATTAAATTGTGTGTTAAGTAGAGTAGCCCAAGCGTGGTGCTGGATGTGATTTATTATCTGGAGAGTCTGTGTAGTAGATAAAGTTGGAGTTATGGTTTCCCCCCCCAGAACATTTTTTTTTTTTAATTAAGGAAAAGACTGTAAACAAGGAATACCAGGACGGCGCGTGACTGTGTAAGTGTGGTCGTGTGATGACTTCTAATATCGAAGGCTCCTGATGATATTTCTCATCTCTTTGCGTTCTGTTTCTTGCCATTGCTGCAACGGCGGATCAGATTCCCTGAGATAAATATGCTGCCTGGCTTTTAATGGGATTTCTGTATTGACGGGAGTTGGCGTGTTCCGATAATAAAAGAACCTAAAAATTGTACATCCCTTAATTGGTAAGAAGAGCGATGTTTTGATGGGCCACAAATGGAAACATTGATTTTTACTGCCTCCACGCAGCTCCAGGCGGTGTGTCATGCGACGGTCCCGCCTCGGAAGGCAGCAGCTGGCTCTCCGATGAGCTGATTTGTGCTCCCAGGTTCTTGATGTCGGTGCTGAGAAGTGTGTGTTCTGTGCAGACAGGAGAAATAGAGCCCTTATAACATTATCTGTTTCTAAATTGAAATATTTATAGGACTGTGGTTTCCACCTTGAATCGAACGCATTCTTAGCTTCATGCCTCTCTTGCTTGCTTTGGCAACCAGCCCTCAGGAGTTTAAAGGTCATGTGCCAAGCCTTTCCTGTAACCATGATGTTATGTGTATACCTACATGCACACACTTTTGCATAAATACTTTTATGCATAATAGCTAGCTCTTTCTTTGATTTAAATCAGTGCTGCTAGTTTCTGAACTGGTAAATCCATTTTTCAGGACAGACTGTGAGAAGAGACAACACACGCTTATTTTCCAATTCAAGGGTCTCTATATTTTAATGGGCAGATTTTACCCATTGACGTTTATTAGGATACTGCTATATCCTGTGTGTTACATTTATCATGCTTCTTTTGCGCTTTGATTTATAAGTTCTTGGTGTGTCTGTTAATCTCTAGGATTGAGGCCATGCTCCATGTTCCACAGAAGTGCAGGAACGTGAATGGGACAAGAAGTTAAGATGTCAGGCTGGGGGTGCTGAGGGTGTTGTTTTCCCTGGCTGGGTGCCAAGTACCTTAACCTGTGAAATGGGAGTAACAAAGCTGTCGCCCTCTCTGCAGGGGGCTGGACCACATGCTCTCTCTAGCCTCCTCGTAGTTCTAGGATATGTGAGACTGTGGAATGGGCCATATATATATATATTTGAGCCTTTGAAAAATCACAGACCAGTATACAATTGTAAGGCATCATTATGATCGTTAAATCACTTTACAGAGTAGCCACTGTGTGCATAGTGCTAAGCATAGAGTCGATATCTTATTTTAAAGAAATCGGTCAGATCATTCCAAGGCTGGTTGTCACTCTCTAGGCCGGTACCAGGTCACAGTGGAGGTGATGGACACATTTCAAGCTTGAACCTTGACCATCCGTGATCCCGCCTGCTTCCTTTATTCCAGGATCAGGACATTTTGCAAAGAACTGAGCCAACATCACCACATGGGGGTAGATCTGTTGTGTGGAAGGTGAACTTGGCTAAGCGATCTCTCTGCTTTAAATTGCAAGGCTTTGGGGAAAATGAAAAGTTTATGTGTGCTAGGAACAGCTGATAGAGAGGCTCTAGAGAGGTGTGTAACAGAACTGGGTTTTTAGGAGACACAATGCTAAAACGTTTTCACCTCTCTGATGGGTCACGACCCCCAGCATCCACGCACAGGGGGAAGATGACAAGAAATCCCCCTAGAAGATTTGCACCAAGAATTAAAGAATCTAGTTGAGAATTATGGCACCACATGCTACAAAAAAACTCCATCTATTAATATACTGAGAGGTGTCAAGAATAATGGACCCCGGGAGGTAGAGTAATTAAATGTATCTTAATAAATGCCGGGCGGTTCTTTAAAACCCTTTCCCCAGACCCCGTCAGCTGACATGGACTGTATTCTTCCTGTTGGCAGGAGGCCTAGAAGGAGAGCCAGAGTGTGATCGGAAAACCAGCCGTGCGCTGGAGGACAGGAACAGCGTGACAAGTCAAGAGGAGAGAAATGAGGACGATGAAGACATGGAGGATGAGTCAATTTACACCTGCGATCACTGTCAGCAGGACTTCGAGTCTCTGGCAGACCTGACGGACCACCGGGCCCACCGCTGTCCTGGAGGTAATGCTAAGTAGCACCGGGATTCTGACAGGTGGTTACACGGGTAATTGGACATAGCAACAGCTTGAAGCCTCAAGTGAGATTAAAGAATTAATAATGTAATTTTACAGTTAATGTCATTTTATTGTGGTGTCTTGGGTACCCTGTATCCGCCTTTTAAATAAAATTAAAAATAAAAGCAACAGCTTTCTGGCAGGCAGGAATGAGTGGTGGTGCCCGGTCTCTCCTGGCTCTGCACACCCCCCCCACCAAACTGCACTCTGTAGTACTTGGGCCATAAGTGGGTGGGTCTGCACCCCTGATTTCTGGAAGGCTTTTTGGAAACTGGACAATTAAGAGGTTGTTAGTGCAAAGTTAAGCAGTTTAAGTGTGGAAAGCTGCATGAAGAAGTGAGCTCTGAGGCAGGACCTGTGATGGGATGGGGAGAATTTTAAAGGCCAAGGACAGCCCTGCAGAAAAGGACCTGGTTCCACCTCTGTCTTGACCTCTCACTTCTGAATAGGAAGAGAAGGGTGGCTGGGAGCTACTTCTGCTAAACTTATCTGGGGTCGTATTCTCCATTTACTCAGTGGCTTGGAGAATGTGGACAAGACCAGTATTATAGCAACAACTGAAGACTTCGTGAGAGAGAGAGAGAGAGAGAGAGAGAGAGAGAGAGAGAGTGTGTGTGTGTGTGTGTGTGTGTGTGTGTGTGTGTGTGTGTGTGTGTCTGTCTCTCTGGGTGTCTAGGGTGAGTGAAGTGGGGCACTGGGGGTGTAGCAGCCATGCTACAGGGGCCGAGACATTTCTGAGTTCTGAGAATTGTGGAAAAGGAGTCCATGGCATCTGTTTTCCTTTCACAGCCTCGCTGAAGAGATTCTTCTTTATCCTGGTTGTTGGTGAAACTCATCGAATGTTGGTTGTGGCAGAGGTCTTGCAACCTCAAGCCAGCATTCTCAAGGGGGCCTGCCACCTGTTTGGGGGAATGTACTGGTAGGGAGCAGATGGGACCCAAAGCTCTTGCTTTCCCTATATATTCCTCATGTCATCCTGGAAGTTTGAAGCCAAGTGTTTGGGGAACTGCTATGACTTGCCCTCTGGTGACACCTGTGCCTGCACAGTCCTGGCTAGGTGAAGTGTCTGTTTTCAATCTCTGGAGGGAATGCGTGCACACACACACACACACACACACACAAACGAAGACTCTTACAGTTTTGGACTTTTTGGGGCTCAGTAAGTCAAACCTCAGTCATTTGTGATATTTCAACCAGAGACAGAGGTGACAGTTAATTTATAATTCTAAAGTCAGAAGGTTAGCTTTTTTAGTTCTCCTACTCCCCCAAGAGAAATACTAGGCAGGGAGGGGGAAAGGGAAGGATATGACCAAAGTCACATAGTTATTTGGTGGCCGAGCTAAGACCTCTTCAGGACTCTGGGGCTTGACCCTCATTCCACTTGAGAAGATAACAGTGTATTTCTTAATTTAGCTAAGGTTTGAGGTGGAATCTTAAGTATAAGAGAATCAAATATTGTCACTTACTTTAAAAACAATCAACTACTTGATCTTCTAATTAGAAGCTGTTCTTTTTATTTTCTTTTTTTTTTTTGAGTTGGAGTCTCACTCTGTCACCCAGACTGGAGTTGCAGTGGCCGCTCCTGGCCACCACAGCCTCGACCTGCTGGGCTCCGGCGATCCTTCCGCCTCAGCCTTCCGAGTAGCCGGAATTACAGGCGCGCGCTACCACGCCCGGCTGATTTTTTTATTTATTGTCGAGATGAGGTCTCGCTGCTCAGGTGGGTCTCGAACCCGCAGGCTCAAGCAATCCACTCACCTCAGCCTCTCAAAGGCGCGGGATTCCAGGCTGAGCCACCGAGCCCGGCTTTTATTTTCTAAATGTAAGAGAATCAGCCATTCTCTTATAGTCGGGGGAGTGCAAGACCCCCCCGGCTCTCTGCTGAGCAATGCTTTCTGGAGACCCTGCAGCCCCTGGAGTGGCCTTCCATCCCCATCACTCCTGAGACTGCCCTTCCTCCAGCCCTTCGGAATAAGGAGACCCTATGGCTCACAGCTGCATGTGAGACAGTGGTGGTGTTTCTAGATGGAGAGAGAAAAACATGAGATTTGGGCTGTATGTGGAGGTCTAGGTCAGAAATAAGAAATGGTAGATAGTTGTGCTTTGGTCCTGGGCTGTGCTGTCTTTCCACCGGTAGACTTATCTCATCAGCCTCAGACTTCATCTGAGATCCTCAGCGTCCCTGTTTGTAGGGTCCCCAGCCATCTTTATTGATGCTGGTGTTACCCATCGATACTCTTGCCCACTTCCTAGCAGGACCCCACTAACGACCTCCATGGGGATGCAGGAGCCAGGAATATCCCCAAACCCTGGAGCATTGGAAGGGAGGCAGAAATTCCTTGAAAGAGTATAGAAACGACCTCACCTAAGAGCATCCCTGAGAGGTTCGTTACCTCCCAGCAAAGGTGTGACCCGGTCTGGAGAGTTTCCCTGATGTGGACGACACGTGTTAGGAGTTATTTCCCCCAGACCTTAGGTACTTAGGATTACCCAGTGGGAGTTGTGCACATATTATTCAAAGCCGATCCTTACCTAGGATGCTTGCACATCCTCCCATTGGGCAGTGTTCCCAGAGGTCTCTCTGGGGCTTTTGTTGGTGGGTGGGGGATAGGTGGTGGGTATTGGGGATTGTCAGACTTGAGGGGGCTTTGATGCCCAGTCCAGCCAGAGCTTAAAATGCCTGTTTTATACATTCTGTGTTTTAGCATAAGATGATGTTTGAAAATTGGCCTCTGCTTTAAAAGTTTGGGGCTGATATAAAAACACAACAGCAGGCTCTCCCAGGTCAGGCTCAGGGGTCTCCTGGACGCTCACCACTGGTCATTTGACAGAAGTCACTGACCCTGTGCCGTGCTAGGTGCTGTACTAAGGACATTGCCTGATGGACTTTGCTGCCTTTATGGAGCGTCCCCTCTGGAGGGAAAGAGTAACGCTTGGCAGTCCAACAAAGACTGTGTCCGAGAGGGCCATGCTGGGAGGAAGCTGGTCTGAGGCTGGGAAGGCGGTGGTGCTCGGCAGAGGTTTCTGTGAGCATAGATGAGTCTTGTTTCAGGGGAGGGACCACCAGTGCTGTGAGGGGTCCTCAATGCTGTGGAGAATTTGGGGCCTGAGGGCAGCACCCCTGTCCATCTCGCTGTCTGTTCCTCTGGAATCCTGCCTTGGGTACAGCAGCCTCGTCCCGTGAAGAGGCCATCACTGCTAGAATGTCCTTCTCAGATGGGTGTGCCCTAGGAAGGCCAGCCCTTCCAAGCAGTTGGCACTTGGGCAGGGTGTGGTAGGATGTGACTTTGAATGTGACTTTTTCTTTTTTCTTTGTTTGAGTTGGAGTCTCACTCTGTCACCCAGACTGGAGTGCAGTGGCTGCTCCCGGCCACTGCAGCCTCGACTTGCTGGGCTCCCACGATTCTTCTGCCTCAACCTTCCAAGTAGCCAAAACTACAGGCGGGCTAATTTTTTTTGATTTATTGTAGAGATGAGGTCTCACCAAGTTGCCCAGGTGGGTCTCGAACCCGCAGGCTCAGGCAATTCACTCACCTTGGCCTCCCAAAGTGCGGGATTACAGGCTGAGCCACTGAGCCCGGCCAAATGTGGCTTTTTCAAAGTGTCTCTGCAGAGTGACCTCTTGGCTCTTCCTGTGTCTTTCTGTGCAGGTCGGGAGCGGGGCTGGGTGGGGGTGTTTTGCTCCCTAAGAATCGGGGAGGGGAGCCCAGAGGTTCGGATATTTTCTTGGAAGGGGAGCTTCATGCTAGAACGGCCATAACGTTGTTTGTGGGGATCCCCCACTTGGAACCTGGGCCTCTGGCTGAAGGACGCTCATTTCAGTTGGGGGCTGAGAAGGCCCCTTCTCACTTGTTCCTCAGCAGGCGTGACGACATGGGCCGTAAGTGGTTAAGTCAGACTTTAGTCAAGTCCTGTTCCCCTGCTCCCACCTCCATTTGTGTCTGAGGAGAAACCTCAAACCCATGAGATATCAAACGATGCATTATTATGACACGGAATGAAACAAGCAAAACTTCCTGACCTCTCTGTTCATTCTCACATGGCCAGTCACTGACTTTTCTGTTTCTCTCCAGCCTTGCCCACAGGATAACAAACGTTTACATGCTTGGTGTCCTGAGCACATATCTTTTTCTATTCTGCATCTGTCACTCAGTGCGTCTGAACAGATTCCCATGTTGCTGTGTGGTCTTAGCCATTTTTCTTTTATTTTGGGGGGAACCTCTTTTTTTTAATAGCAGTGCTCACGGGACAAATGCTCAGGTTGCTGGAACTATGTCTGTATCCTATAGAATATTACCCTTAGACCAAGACACCAGGAGGTGAGGATTTTTGCAGAAGATACAGGCTGACTTGGTGACTGTGGTGGGCTTCTCTGTTCCTAATGGACACATCATCCGTGGGCATCAAGTCAGGAAATGGAGAAATTGGTGAGTGTCTGAGTTGTGGGGGATGCGAAGTCCCTGGTAACTCAGGTCTCACTGAATAGAATGGTGTGGGCACAGGGATTGACTGGATACTTATCTTGACGCAGTTGGTGAAGCATTGACCAAGCAATTGAGGCTCTCTAAACTGTTGCAGGAAGGTGTTAGTCATTATCTTCTAAGAGCCAGGAGGACGCGGACTATTGTAAAAGTATCTCTGGGAGCTGCCTGGGCTACCACGGAAGCAGGTAGAAGAGGTTTGGTTTATCCATGGGTAGATTCCAGTTTTCATGTGCTCATTGAAGCTGGTCACCTGTGGACCTGTAGTCTGGATGCAACTGGAATGTCTTATCACTTCCTAGCGTAAAGGATACTCTGTGATTCAGATGGCAGCTGCTTTAGCCTGAGTGACATCTGGGTGCTTGCTGTGCCCCACGGCTATGTTCTAGACCTGACTTTCCTAGTGACACTCCTCACTGTGTCCACAGAGACCCGCCAGCAGGGGTCTGTGCTGTGTCAGCCCTGGAACGTGCCAGTCCAGGTCCCCGGGGCTGGAGTACTTGACAGCTTTCAGGGGTCCCGGGCCTCTCTGCTGAAGGGAGTGCATGGTTTGGTTTCTTGTTGTTGGTGCAGGGAGGCAGATGGAGGCTCTGTTGGAAGATTGAGGGCTCTGGTTCTGCACTCTGGAAACTTGCTCTGTGGACAAGAAGTTGCCTTCAGGACCAGTTTGGAGCTGAGTGTTCCTTTTCTCCCGTCAGGCTCCATTCCCTGATCTCTGACTCGGGCCAGACTCTTCGCTGGGCATAGAGGGGCAGCTCAGAAGCAGATGAGGTCCTTGCTGCCCTTGGGGCTGGCAGTCTCTAGGCAGCAGTGTGGGCTGCAGTCCTGATGGTCTTCGTGCTGTTAGCGCTTGCTGCCTGCAAAGCACCATGGGACTGTGCCTGGAACACATGCCCGGCAGGCCTCCCTCCCGATTGCTCTCTGCAGCCTCCATCCCAGCACAGTCCAGGGCACTCATCGTTCCTATAATTATTCTGTAATTGTCTTACTGTGCTGCTCATCCGTCTCTCTCCCTACCATTAAGCTTCACGAGGACAAGAACCATGTCTGTTTTGTTCCCTTATGTTCTAACCCAGTGCCTGGCACACAGTGGTGCTTAATACATGCTTGTGGAATGAATGAATCATTTCACCTTGGCTTTGTGGCAGTCTCAGCAGGGAAGCACTGTTTTTTGCCTTTCCTCCCCATTTTACACATCTGGCAACTGAGGCTCAGAGTTGCTCAAAGCTCCAGAGCGTTAAGGGTTGAGATTCGCGGCCTGAGCAGCTCATTGCGCTGAGAACACAGGCTGGGGACTGTGATCAGTTTCCAGCTAAACTCCAGGCTTGGGTTTCTTGAATGCTCAACTTTGAAAAAAAACAAGAGGGGGGATTTTGTTCAAATAGCAACAGTGAAAACTGTGTTCCCTGTGGGTTAATTCTACGGCTCCCCCTCCGCTGCCCCTTCCTGAGGACCGGCCCGAGGAGGGTTTCCCAGCTCCTCCTGAAATGCAGACCCTCCTTTGCTGGCAAAGGTGAAATGCTGCTGTGTAAAAAGCAGGAGGAAAGTTAATTACACCCTGGTTTGTTCAGCTGTGGCCAGGGTGACCTGTGGGCCCCAATTACAGGGCTGGGCCGCGTGGAGGCTGGCACTGCTGCCGGCCTCGCTGCCGTCTGCCGGCTGGCCAGGGCTCGCCTTTGTGTGCTGGCGTGGGTTGCCTTCTTACTCCAGCAGCATGGGGAGAGCTCCCGCATCATTGGCTTGACCGTCCCTTGTACTGGTTCTGCGCAGGCCATACAGCGTGGGCTGAGGCCAGCCCTGGGCTCTGGGCTGCCAGGTGCACAGGTGCAGGGCACGAGCGCCTTCTGCCCACAGGGAGTGTGAGCAGTGCCTTGGTGTCAGCTGACGTCACGCAGTGCAAAAGGCCTGGAGGCTTGAGCACAGTTAATACCCCTCAGTAAGAGCTTTCCTGCATGCAAACAGCTTCCAGTTAGAAAGCACAGAGCAAGAAACAGTCTTGCTCACGTGAGCCACATGATGTATAAAAACCAGGGATCAAATTCAATGAGAAGCATTCAAACACATGGAGAGGGCAAACAACAATCAACCAAGGGGAGGGGCACAAAAGAGACTTCAGTAAATGAAAAGGCAGACCTTGTTCTTGGGTGGAAAGACTCCATGTTATAAACATGTCAGTTTCCCCTATATGGACCCATTAACTTAATGGTAGCCAGTGGCAGTCACAAGATTCATTTAGAAATGGATGAGCCGGTTGGGCACGGTGGCTCAGCCTGTAATCCCAGTCCGAGATGAGAGGATTGCCTGAGTCTGGGGGTTCAAGACCAGACCAGAGAACTTGATGAGACCTTGTCTTTACACTAAAATAAAAAA
Source organism: Carlito syrichta (assembly GCF_000164805.1). Lineage (NCBI taxonomy): Eukaryota > Metazoa > Chordata > Mammalia > Primates > Tarsiidae > Carlito > Carlito syrichta. The sequence goes on from NW_007087895.1 coordinate 73,368, forward strand.
ATAAGCTCGGTGTGGTAATGCGCACCTGTAGTTCCAGCTACTTGGAAGGCTGAGTTGGAAGGATCGCCTAAGCCCAGCAGGTTGAGGCTGTGGTGGCCATGAGTATGCCACTACACTCCAGCCTGGGTGACAGAGTGAGATGCCAACTCAAAAAAAAAAAGAAAAAGAAAGAAATGGATGAGCCGACTCTAAAATTCATAAGAAAAGTGGGTGTGAAGGATTGGAGGAATATTCTGTAAAAGGAACAGAGAGTGGGGATGTTAACGAGATCAGACTGTTCGGGAGAGGGAGGATTCTAACTGGTGTGAGGCACAAAGGATCCCAAATCCGGATGGAAACTTAGTGTGTGAGACAGGTGTACGTCAGTGGAGGACAGACGGATCACTTAGTTGGTGAGGTTAGGATGAAGTGGTAGCAGCTATCCTGAGACAAAAGGAAATTAGATCCTTCCCTCACTTCCAATGCCAAACTAAATCCCAAAGGGATCAGAAATCTAAACATAGAAAGAAAACATAAAAGTTCTAAAAGAAAACAGAGTTTAAACTTTTTTTTTCAATTTAATAGTATCAGAGTGAAGAAGGCCTTTCTAAATGTAACCCCAAGCCCAGAAGTCATAAAAATGAAAAACAAAAACATTTAGCTACATACAAATAAAAATGTTCTGCATTGCAAGAACCACAATAAATCAAGCCAAAGACACTTATCACAGGCAAAAGATATTTTCCTTAATGTGCCAGGAGCTCCTCCAAATGCTAATAGTCAATAAATCAACAATCACATAGGCCACGGCTGGGCCCTGCCCGAGTCAGCGCCTCTCGCCTGGCTAGTGCCAGCCACCCTGGTGTTAGATACTCCCATGTGCAAAGGACAGAAATGGAACCAGAGAAAGAAACACTTGTGGGATCTTAAACATTTAAAAAGATTCAGAAACCCGTGTATAACAAGGGAACTATAAATTTAAACTATAAGGAAATGGCTTTTTTTTTTTATTTTTGAGTTGGAGTCTCACTCTGTCGCCCAGACTGGAGTGCAGTGGCCGCTCCCAGCCACCGCAGCCTCAACCTGCTGGGCTCCAGCGATCCTTCCGCCTCAGCCTTCTAAGTAGCCGGAACTACAGGCGTGCGCAACCACGCCCGGCTGATTTTTTGATTTATTGTAGAGATGAGGTCTTGCTGCCCAGGCGGGTCTCGAACCCGTGGGCTCAGGCAATCCACTCACCTCAGCCTCCCAAAGGCGCGGGATTACAGCCTGAGCCACCGAACCCGGCTGGAAATGGCATTTTTTACCTATCAGTTTGGCACAGATCACAAAGTCTGCCAACACTTTTTGCCTCACTGGTGAGGGTATGTTCTGAGGCTCTGGGGTCTCATTCTCATCCCTGTGCTCAGGATCTTCTTGGCCTGTGGCTAGAAGACCTAGTAGATGCCGGAGAAATATCTTGTCCCCAAGGAGGTGACAGCCCTCCCCCAAGGCAGAGAGGTGTGTGCACTAAAGAAAATGGAAGTGGCTTGAATGAAGAGCTGTGGGATGTGGGTGGGGGGGGAGACAGAAATAGAAACTCTGTGTCCCGGACACAGTGTGATCAGGAGGGGATGTTTAGAGAGGGAAGATGGTTCATTCATTCAGCAAGTGTTGATTTAGTGTATACTTTGAGCAGGGACTCTTCTGGGCAGTGGGGATACAGAAGAGACTGTAATAAACAGGATCTCCATAGAGAAGGCATTTGCAAAATAATGTTTTTGACTAGAAGATGGCATTCCACCTGTGAACGTCACATATCCTTCTTCTCTAGTGCCTTACGAGGTGTTTCAGTGCACTGAGACGTGGTTCCCCATGACTCTCTGGGAAGATGCTGACTGTGTGTGTCGGCCTGCTAGCTGGCTTCCACTGGTGAGGGAAGTGGATGGGCAGGGTGGTCACAGCCAGTCTGCATCTACCTGGCTGGGGTTGAGCGCAGAAACTATCCTGACTTGCCTGCCCCCTGCCCTCCGGGTCCCCGTCGAGAGGCCCCTGGGAAGCCGGCAGGCTGCTGTGGGCTGTGGTCTGGAATCTGGGCTCTGATGCCGTGCCCCGGGCTCTGGGTGATGATATGGGGACCATTGTTTTAGTTGCTGGCACTTGTGTCCACCTCTTGTGAAGTCTGCATGTTTACAGAACATCTGCCCTGACCCTTGATTACATAGAGCAAACATTGCTGTCTGTCGTTGGGCCTGGACATCTCTCCAAATAGGATAACAAATCTGACCTCATGGAGGACAGGGGTCAAGGTGGAAGAATTCACATTTCTTTTGTTTTCCATGGGGGAAAGTACGTCTGTGTGTCTGTCTTGTACTTTCTGAGGACTCTCCGAAGCAGGGGAAGCTTTTCCTTCTCTCCCTACCAGCTAGCGTGGCCACCTCGATTTCCTGAATCCCTGAGCTTCCTGGGTTCTTTGGTGTCCAAGGGCTGGTCAGAACCTGGAAGGTTCTAGGGGAGGGAGATGGGCTGGCTGCTCCTTCTAGGCTTGGCTCCAGTTCCTGTTACCTTTTCTGGCAACTGTAGAGCTTCCATTGCCCTCCTGTTGTTGGGCCCAGGGTGTACACCCAGCAGGACCTCCAGGGCCCAGGAGGAAGAGAGAACTTCCAAGCTGGCCTTCAGGCTGGTCGCACATGTGCTTCTGGTGTGATCTGTGTCCAGCCTGCCCTCGTCCATTTCATCTTGGAAGTTTCTAGAGGGCATATGTCAGCAAGTAGTGACAACATACCCCTGTGTGCCCAGGGCTGGGTGTGTGTGTGTGTGTGTGTGTGTGTGTGTGTGTGTGTGTGTGTGTGTGTTTATTCCTTTCTGTCAGTGGAGTGTAGATCCTAGCTGGAAGTTGCTGTGACCCTTTTGGTTGCCGGCACATAGTAGGTCCTATCTGTATGTGACTAGGGTTAAATTGACAAGGAGAACAAAGGGGATTCATTGGCTCAAGGGACAGAGATGTACAGGAGTCAGGCCTGCTTCAGCATGATCTTCCAAGGACACTGCCCGAGTCTGTCTCCATAATCCATCATCACGCATGCGTCAGCAGGGATGTCCCCAACACCTCCAGGAACCCCCTCTTGACTCAGCAGTGACAACTGCAAGAGCAGCCTCGCACCATTGCCAGAACAGCAGTCCTAGCTTGACCCTCAGTGAATGGGACCCAGGCTTACCCCTGACCATCATTTGGTCAAGGCTCAGGGTTACAGGTAGAGTCAGGGCAGCTCCACACAGACCACTGGGACTGAAAGTGGGGGAGGGGGCCCCCGGATGGCGGCCAGGGAACAGGGATGTCTTCTTTAGGAGGTAGGAATGACACGCAGATATGAAGAAGTGAAATAGTATATTAAAGTCCGTGGTTGTCTGGTGTTGGTGACAGGTCTGTTCACTTTGCTTTTGATGGTGTCTTGTCAGCTACTCTGAGAATTTTAGGGAGGCAAAGGTGTTGCAACTTCTCTTCAAACCCTTCTGGGCTGCAGAACTATTCTTGCAAACATACCCAGGCCACTGATTGGGGCAGTCTCTCTCTCTCTGTTTTTTTTTTTTTTTTTTGAGTTGGGGTCTCACTCTGTCGCCCAGACTGGAGTGCAGTGGCACGCTCCTGGCCACCGCAGCCTCGACCTGCTGGGCTCCAGCGATCCTTCCACCTCAGCCTTCCAAGTAGCGAAACTACAGGCGTGCACTACCACGCCCGGCTAATTCTTTTGATTTGTTGTAGAGATGAGGTCTCGCCAAGTTGCCTAGGCGGGTCTCGAACCCCTGGGCTCAGGCAATCCACTCACCTCAGCCTCCCTCACCTCAGGGATTACAGGCTGAGCCACCGAGCCCAGCTGGGGCAGTCTCTTTAGTGAAGCAGGACGTGTCCCAGGTCACACAGTGAGGTAGCGACTTAGCCTGCACCCTCTGGGACTCTCTGATAATTCCTAGGAGGAGGGCAGCTCTCAGAGTGGGGAGAGTATGTGCTCAGCTTGCTGGGTCTTCACACGTTCTTTGCCCGGAGGTGCCCACGTGTGGCTCCCATCTGGCTCAGGGGTTCTTGCTAGGGATGCCCACACTGAGCTCACCCTCTTGGAGGTCTCCAGACAGACCTCACATCATGTGGACTGGGCTTTTTCTTTGTTTGCTTCTTGTGGAGTAGTGACGTTGACCCCTGAATTCTAACAAACTCTGTAAAAATTGTGTCCCCAGCTTGTGTATCCTGTGAAGCCACAGTCTCCTTGAACCTCAGCCCCTGGGTCCCTTGGGGGCAGTGTTCTTGGGAGTGGGGAGTGGAGGTATGTCAAGCTCTCATGGCTCCTGCCCCATGACACTGTGCCTGGCCTTGAGGCAGGCTGGAGAGGGGCTGGGCTTGTCCTTGGGCCTGAGCGACTTGGGTATCCAGATAATGTTGAGGGGTGGCTTTGACCTCCGTCTCCTGTGCTAGACTGTTCCAGGAAACCAGTGTGGCCAAGAACCACCATCATCCACCCTCAGCTAGTGGGGAGAGAGGGATGCAGTCACCACTTCAGAATTGTAGTCACAAAGGTTTTTTTCTTTATTCTGTAGGTATTTCAAGAATAAGCATTTCCCCCAGTGTATTCATGTGTAGCTCTACAACCTCAGTGTCACCGGGCTCACTTGGCTGTCACAGCAAGCTTCTCTCTCTCCCTGTTGGTTCTGCTTTTTCATTAGGCCAGCATTCCCGGCCCCTCTTTATACCCTGTCCCACGGGCAGTATAAACAAAGGCCAGAGTCCACGGGTAGGCCCTGGTGCATTTTTCCTGGAGGTGCTGGTGCCAAGCCTGGATCCTGTTGGGCATGAAGATCTGAAGCTGCATCTTGAGTCATCAGTCTCGGTCACTGCCTACTTGAGGTCTGAAAGAGCTTTGAGAAATGCTCGTGGGTGAAGGCAGGAATCACCTCCAGCTGGGGTCCTGACCTGGTTTTGGGGTAAAAGAGGCAAATGAGGGAGTTGTTCTATGAGAATCTAAGTGCCTCCCCCAAGTGTTGAAGTTCATTCCCGTGTGATAATATTAAGAGGTGGGGCCACTAGGAGGTGATCAGGTCATGCAGAGGTCTCCGTCATGATGGAATGAATCCCTTAGGAAAGTGGCCCCGGAGATGCAGCCAGAAGGTGCTGTGGAGGAACAGTCCCTCACCAGACACAGGCTCTACTGGCGTTTGTGTCTTGGACTTCCTGGCCTCCAGAACAACAATGCGTGTTGATAAGTCACCAAGTTCGTGGTGTTCATAGCAGCCTGAACAGAATACAACACGGCTAAAGACTGTGAGAGATCTCTCCCTGCAGCCCTTAGTGTCTACAGTTCCAGGCACCCAAAGGAACATGCACACTTACAGATTAAAGGAGAAATAGGCCGGGCTCAGTGGCTCAGCCTGTAATCCAGCGCTTTGGGAGGCCGAGGTGAGTGGATTGCCTTGAGCCCGCAGGTTCGAGACCCACCCAGGCAACTTGGCGAGACCTCATCTCTACAATAAATCAAAAAATTAGTCGGGTGTGGTAGTGCTCACCTAGCTACTTGGAAGACTGAGGTGGGAGGATCACTGGTGCCCAGCAGGTCGAGGCTGCGGTGAACAGAAGCGTGCCACTGTACTCCAGTCTGGGTGACGGAGTGAGACTCCAACTCAAAAAAAAAAAAAAAAAAAATAAAGGAGAAATATGTTTCTTAGAGCCATAGCATCCTCCATCGTAGGTGCATTCCTTCACAAAATACTTTTTTTAAAAAAAGCACCTATTGTGAACTGGGAACTATTCTAGGCTCTGGGAATGCGACGTTGAGGAAAGCAAGCAAGAGTCCCGCCCTCATGGAGCTTACATTTTATAACACCAGGCCCCTTGCTAACATTGGCCAGGAGAGTTGTCAGCAGACTCTGGTGAGCTGTTGGCCCCTTCCTCAGGGGTGTAGTTGAGTCCTGGTCAAGGCCTGCAGAAGCAGCTTGGGTGTAAAGAATAGGAAGCTCGAAGGGTTCTCATGCTCCTGGCACTTGAGCACAAGCAGAGAGGAGAGGGGTCTTCCTCCAGGTGTTGCTAGAGGCAGTGTCTTGGGGATGACAGAGAAGGGAGAGGTCATGTTTGCAAGTTGGGAAGTTAGGGTTACATGGTGGCCAGTGTCAGAAAACCAAGCCCTAACCAGCATAAACCAAGTAGGACGATTTATTGTAAATAGAAATTCCAGGTGTAGGACTAGCTTCAGGTACAGTTGAATCCAGGGACTCTGGAAGAGGATGGAGGACCCAGTCTTCCAGAGCTCCTGGCTCTGATGAATGCCATATTGGCTTTTGACTCAGGCCAAGTCAAGTGCTCTGAATGGCAGACCCAGAGATGTTCCTGAGAGGAAATCAGAGTGTTGCTAGCTGAAGGGGGGTTGGATGTTGGCAGGTAGAAGCAACCCAGAGAGGGAAGGACCTGTGCCATTTTACCCAGAACAGCTGTGAAGATCCCAGTGCAGGTGACCTGACCTCAGGGATAGGTGAGAGTTTGGCTCGAGCTGTAACCAACCCCACTAGCTCCTCAGGTGCCTGTCTCTCTGGCGGTGATGGTGTGGATTGAGTGGCTGATGACTTTGCTGTTGTCTTGGATGAGACATGTGGGTGGAGGAAGCTGCCCAGGGGAAACTGTGGTCAAAGCTGAGGCCAGGCTGGGTGTGGTGCTCAAGCCTGTAATCCCAGCACTCTGGGAGGCCGAGGTGAGCAGATTGTGTGTGCCTACGGGTTCGAGAACAGCCTGGGCAACTTGGCGAGACCTCATCTCTACAATAAATAAAAAAATTAGCCAGGTGTGGTGGTGTGTGCCTACTTGGAAGGCTGAGGCAGAAGGATTACTTGAGTTCAACAGATCAACGCTGGGGTGGCCATGAGTGTGCTACTACACGCCAGCCTGGGCAACAGAGTGAGACTTCAACTCAAAAAAAAAAAAGCTGAGGCCAGAGCAGTGGAGGAGTAGGGAGACACCACTCGGCCTCTTTCTCCATGAATCTTGACATGCCAAGGGACAGAACCAAGACCAATTCCAAAACCCACCCATTCTGGCCCACCTGTATGGGCAGCTTTGTGGTTGACTAGAGCCTTTAAAAGCCTAGAGATGAGCACACCGGGTGGCAGCAGGGCCTAGAGGTAGTATGGAGGTAGGGGCTGAGGTATCTGTTGGCACTGGTAGATTCTTCAGGGTCCTCCACACTTCCAGATCCTGTGATTGGCATCTCTAAAGTGACACCCTAACACAGAAACGTAAAGAACATCCCCAAACAAAATGAGAAACCAACCAAGTTTATCTCCCGCTGGCTGGGGCTTGCAGTTCAAGGAGTGCAGCCAGCGGGGGACCGCCTATAATGCCATTCCACCTTCCTCCAGCTCTGCGACACCCGACAGCCGCCTCTTGGCTCAGGCGGGAGAGGAGGAGGAGGACTCCTAGAGGTGTCGCAGCAAAGGCTAGGGGCGGGGGGCTCAGGACAGGAAAAGAGCAAGGAAATCTGAAATGTAACTCTGGCACCGGGCTGAAGTGAAGCACAGCTATTGGTTGGGTGTTTTGGCAGTGCTTTGAAATGCTCTGTGCCAGCTCTGAGAAAAACGTACAGGGGATTATAAAATGCTTCATTTTGTGTTAAACAGTTTTATTTGGGAGTTGACTGGCTAGGATTTGGCTGCCTTTGGAAACGACGTCACAGCTCTGGGGTGCATTTGGGAAACCCGAGGCTGGCGAGGGAGCTCTGCAGCTGGGGGTTGGGGGGTGGGGTGGCTGGTTAGGGGAGCAGCCCTCCCCACCCCCCACTCACATCCTGCAGCCTTGGATGTGGGAGTCTTGACCTCTCAGGGGGTTGATTGAGCATGACTGTGCTGCCGTGTGATGGGGTGACCAAGTCAGATCTGCTGGCGCGGGTCTGACCCTTTTGAGGGTGAGCTGAGGACCTCGGGGAAGAATGATGGTTAGCATCTGACTGTGGCCACCCAGCCCTTTCCAGCAACCGTTCTCAGGGCAGCTTAGACCTGATCTGCCCTTTCCCCACCGCACTTAGTATGAATCCACCCAGTGATCTGGCTCTTGCCTGCTCCTGCTCTGTCTTCCTCTGAGTCTCCATAGACTGTGCTCATTGCCACCACGGGGGCTCTGCCCTTCTCCTCCCCCATCCAGATGTTCTTTCAGGTTTAACTTCAGGGTCTCAGCTCCCCAGTGTGGCTCTTTCTGCTGACACCCCTCCCTATCCTCTCTTAAAGTTGCTCCCCTTTACTTCCCATCAAATCATACCACGTAATTTTCCTCATGTTACTGTTATTTGAAGTTATCCTTTTGAATTGCTTTTGGACAGTTGTCTCTGCTACTAGAAGGAGACCCTCGTAAGAGTAGGGTCCTGGCCAGGCTCGGTGGCTCAGCCTGTCATCCCAGCACTTTGGGAGGTCGAGGCGAGTGGATTGCCTTAGCCCGTGGGTTCGAGGCCAGCCCAGGCAACTTGGCAAGACCTCATCTCTACAATAAATCAAAAATTACTTGGACGTGGTAGTGCGTGCTTGTAGTTCCACCTACTTGGAAGGCTGAGGTGGAAGGATCGCCAGGGTCCAGCTGGTCAACCCTGGGGTGACCGTGAGAATGCCACTGCACTCCAACCTAGGCGACAGAGTGAGACTCTAACTCCAAAAAAAAAAAAGAGTAGGGTCCTGCTCTGTCTTCGTCCTGCCTGTACCTACCACTAGTCTCACAGAAGGCCCGGCACCAGCTAGTAGGTGCTCAGGAAACATTTACTGAGTGATTTGTTGGAGGTGGCCTAGGTGGTGCCAGGTTGTTCCACCCACTGCTCGCTTGGTGGGTGCGAGGACCAGGAATTCCTGCGGCTTGCAGCTGGGCAGTCTCCTCTGATTTGGAGAGAAGCCTCCTCTTTCTCAAATGCCACCAAGCCACACCTCCTGCACATCCCTTCTCGCCAGAAACTGTACTTCCTACTTGCTTCCTGGGGCTGGAGACAGGTACCCTGGGGCAAATCAGAGGGTACATTCCACACTTCCAGTGGGTGAGGTGTTTCGCCTTTCGGACCATCCACTTCTTATTTAGTCCCTGCTACGTGCCAGGCCCTGGCTAGGTGTTGAGACATAGCGGTGATCTCCTCAGACATGATCCCTGCCATGGCGGGGACACCAATGATAAGGAGGCAAGAGGGTGCATGCTGAAGACAGCCTGGGATGCCCTGGTGATGAGTAAATGCAACGGAGCTGCTGACATCTGCAGAGCATGGGGGTGCCGAGGCTTGGGGGCAGGGTTTGAGGAACACCGCGGAGTGGCAAGTCGAAGGCTCAGAGCTGGGCTTTAGACGTGGCCGTGTCTGGTGGTTCCCTCTCTCCTCCTTCCTTTCCCAAGCTTCAAGGGCTGATCTGTTTGTAAAAGGCGTGATGGAGTTGCAGGGAGGAGAAGGGCAGCTCACAGAGGGCAGGGGTGGGCACCCAGCGCGGGGAAGTGTGTTACTGACAGAGTTGCTCTCTGACCACCTTGTGAGGGGTCGCGTGTCTGGCAACCGACTTTTCCTCTCTCACCAGCTCACAGATGTCACCTTGTACGCTGCTTCCTCAAATGGCTTTTTATCCCAGTCTAACAAACACCCTTGTGAATGCATTTACTTAAAAATTGTTTAAAGAATACCCCTTAGTCAGGGTCGCAGCAGAATACAGATGGCACACCCAAACAGGGAAACTGAGGAGTACCTAATCAAGGACCCTTTGCAGAGATGGGCAGGGGCAGGGGAGCCACAAGCCCTGGGGGCATCTGGAGGCCCCAGCAGGGCAAGGGGAGCCTTTAGGCCACCAGAGAGTGTAGCTGCCAGCGGGACGGGGCTGACCAGGAGAGGTGCGCCGCAGGGAGGATACCACCAGGCCCCTCCAGTCTCTGCAGGGACACAGAGTAGGGGGACAGAGGTGGCCTGGAAATCTGGAGGGGCTAGTGACCAACGGCCTCTGCACCTCTGCCCCACTCCCCAGGCTTTCTTGGATGCCCAGGAGTCAAATTTTGGAGGTCAACCCCAGTTTACAGAAGGAGAAATTTCCTGTGTGGATGTTGTGTTTGGGAGGTTGGGAGCCACCTGGTTTCTCCTGGAGTATGGGCCTTCATCAGGGTGCTGTGAGCTTTTGGCGGCCCCTTTTCCCAGGACAAGCGCATTGTCAGTAATCGGGTCTTGCCTTGTAAGGTCACAGATTATGGGAACAGAGGAGCAAATCTGTCAGACACAAGGACTGGCCCCTGGTGGGTGTGGCTGTTCAAATTGAGGCCTGAGCTGGCAAAACTTTACTTGCATAAATGGAAATGTGAATAGGGTATATTTCTGATTAATGCCATTTTCTGCTTAACCACTGGAAAAATTGGCCACAGAAGGCATTCTGTGGTCGTCACCCCCTCGACAGTGTCATTCTGTTTGTGACTTCACAGGGACAGTGGCAGCGGAGAAGTCAAGGAAAAGCTGGAAGGTCAAGGATGCGTCTGTGGAGCTTCTTTGTTCATTATGTATTTCTATCTCACGTGGTCTCCATCCGACGAGTGCGCTGCTCCCGGGACCCCCAGAGGATAAGACTAGGGAGCCAGTGCTCGGAACACCAGAGCTATTTATATTTGTGCGCAGGGCAAGGTGGCGGGGTTGCTGCAGGCCGAGGTTCAGCCGGCCTGACACAAGAATTCGATATTAAGGTGGAATTAGAAGCTTGAGTCTGAGGCGGTCCCTCGTGAGTGATGCATTCAGGATGGCATTATGACTTCCAAACCCTTCGGCAGAGAGCAGTGAGGGTGGATGAAGGAGCTGTTTTGGGGGCCAACCCTAGGCCCCCAAGAAGGCCTGCAGGTGTCTATGAGTAGATTATGAATTGCTTCCCCAAATCAAATTCTCTTCTCTTCTGTTGCTTCTTTTCACAAAGCTTTGCGACATTGCATGGGCTCCTTCTGCCCACCTTGCCCTGAGCACGTGGAAAGTCCACTTCTTCTGTGACACACGTGCAGGTCCCATGTTGTCAGTACTACTTCCCCTGTAAGCAAGGGGTGGAGGAGGCATTCTGTCATTATTTTTAAAAATTAGACAGTGTTAAATATCACCGTCACGCATACATGTTTCTATTTGTGAAAGTTTCACAGATTACAGATAAGGCTTCGTCCTGCCCCTGCCCATCCCCAGGTCACCTGCTGTCCATTTTGGCCTGCGTGCCTCAAGACCTCCTGCTACATATTTACACGATCCCATATTTCACAGATTCTAAGACACACTTGAACATTCTGAAATCGAGATGCATCTTACAATTAGTGGCTTGTCCTGGTTTAATGGACAGTGTTTTTGTTTCCGTTTTTGGTGGTACATACAATAACAGCGCATTTTACAATCCATGGTGTCTTACGTTCGATGGAATATAGTGTTATGTGTACCTATGGAAACGATGTTGTATTGATCTTCGATTTAAAAAATGAATGATACCATATTGGTTCTGCAGCTCATGCTTTTTCAGTTAACGCTGTGCCTTGGAGAGCTTCCCTCATGTGTCCTCGTCTCCCTGTTCTTTATTAACTGCTGAGTGGCATTGTGTAGCATAGATGTACCATGGCTGATGCTGCTGGCCCCTGGAGATGGGTGTCTAGGTTGTTTCCAGTTGTTGGCTGTAGTCAACATTCTTCAAATGTCTCCCTGCAGAAGCACTTTTTTCCACGGTTGATAGTGAGGAGGGGAGTTGTTGGGCCCAGCCTTTATGCCATTCTCTTCCCTTTCATTCCATCCCATTTCATCCCACCTACCCTACGCATCCCATTCTGCCCCATCCTGTCCCATCTCATCTTATCCCTTTCCATCCTGTCTCCCTCCCAACTTACCCCATCCCATCCCACTCTGTTCTGTCCTTTTTCATCCCATCCTGTACCAATCTAACCCGGTTCCCCCTCACTCCATAATCATTACCCTTGGTTTTAGATTTAGTACATACATCATTTTGATGGCTTTGGTGGATGTGGAGGGGAGTCAGAACATGTCTGCCCAGCAGCTTCTGGTCTAGCTGGAACTTCTGGTCTATTGAGACTTGGCCAAGAGCTCCACAGTATCCCAAGTGAAGCCTGGTGTGGGGCACAGGTGTGGACATGATGCTGAGAAAAACATGTTAGCCCTCATCTTGTACTCTCTGGGTCCTCTCAGGCTGGCAAGCCCTGCAAGAATTTTTTAAAAATGTGTCTGTGTACTGCCACATGTCACCGCTTCTGTGGTGCATGAGAGAGCACCTTCCCCAGTCGGGTTCTTTGGGGCTGGACACCTGTCTGCCTTGTTGTGGCTGTGCCCTCTCTTGTTTTTGCACTACTGAGAGAAAAGCCACCCATCATTGCTGTGGCACCTGGCTGCTCTCCATGGAGGTACTGTGCTGTCTCCCACCAAGATACAGGAGCCACGGGGGATGGAGGTGGGTGGTGCCTTCCTCACCACTCTGCTGCCTGGGGCCTTTGAGCAGAGGGTGCCCGTCTGTCCTGGAACGGCTGCAGGCTGTGCTTCTCCACTTCTAAGGACTTAAGATCACTGGGAACCCTGTGAAAATGCAGGTTCTAAGTGAGCAGACTAGGGGTGACCGAGACTCTGCATTTCTTTTCTTTCTTTTTTTAGATTAAAAAATAGAGTTTATTTAAAAATAAATTAGAAGCCGGGCTCGGTGGCTCAGCCTGTAATCCCGCGCCTTTGGGAGGCTGAGGGTGAGTGGATTGCCTGAGCCCGCGGGTTCGAGACCCGCCTGGGCAGCGAGACCTCATCTCTACAGTAAATCAAAAAATCAGCCGGGCGTGGTAGCGCATGCCTGTAATTCCGGCTACTTGGAAGGCTGAGGCAGAAGGATCGCTGGAGCCCAGCAGGTCGAGGCGGCGGTGGCCGGGAGCGGCCACTGCACTCCAGTCTGGGCGACAGAGTGAGACTCCAACTCAAAACAAACAAACAAAAATAAATAAATAAATAAATAAATAAATAAAAATAAAAATAAATTAGAGAAAGAGAAGATTCACCTCCCCAAGGTGGAGGAGGGGGCCATAGCCAGGAAAGGAAGCATGGAGAGACTCTGCATTTTGTACAAGCTCCCAGGAATGCCGACACTCTGGGTACCCACACTTTGAGTAGCAAGGACTTTAGGAACGAATGCAAACTGGGGACAGGGAGGACCTGGGATGTGTGGAAGGAGAGTTTTGCAGGGCGTAGGGGTTTTCTAGACCCAGAGCTGAACATATCTGGCACCTCCCATCTTCAGATTATTTTTCTTTTCTCTTTGACTCACTGCTGTCCAGCAGTCGTGTGCAGGTCAGGAGAGAGTTTGTTGGCTTGCTTTCAACTGATTTGTGCTAGGGTTGCCATTCGGAGTGGACTTCTTCACTTGGAGGGACTGTCACCTCTGCTTGGCAGGACATTCAGTGCCTCGACCTTGCTCACCAGATGCTAGCAGCGACCTCCCTGATTATCATGGCTGTCTTAGTCTGCTCTGGCTGCTATAACAAAATACCTTAGGCTGGGCAATTTATAAACAACAGAAGTGTATTGCTCACTGTTCTGAAGGCTGGGAAGTCCTAGACCAAGGAGGTCTGGTGTCTGGCGAGGGCCCGTTTCTCATAAGTGATACCTTCTATGTGTCCTCACTTGGTAGAATGGTAAGAAGGGACCAACGAGCGCCTGCAGGCCTCTTTTCTGTGGACACTAATCCCATTTGTGGGAGTGGACTCCTCAATTCCTAATCAGCTCCCAAAGGCCCCACCTCTTGACACCATCACTTTTGCTAGATTGGGGGCACATAAACATTCAGACCATAGCAGTGGCACTTGAAAAATGCCCCTGAAGGACAGTGCTGCATCGGTTGAGAACCACTGGGCTGGATGCACCTACTGAGGGCAGGTTCGTGGTCTAGTTTCCACAGGCACAGTGGCTGGCTCCATGCCTGGAATGATGGCGTAGGGGTTTGAGACGTGTGTGGTGTGAAAGAAGGTGGCCTCTTGGGCATGAAGAGGATGCCATTCCTAAGAAGCCCTGCTTCATGGAGTCAGATTTGTGTGCCCCTGCTGCACTCAGCAGGGCGGCCCGGCTGAGGACGGCACTGTCTCGACCTTTAGGGCTAGTTGCGGAGACAGGACACAGGAAGTGATGCCTTCTAGACTTCAGCTGTCTCCCAACTCTTCCCCAGCGCCGAGGCTGCCCTTCCTTATGAGGCATTGTGTGAAGCATTTGGGTTTTGGTGTATCTGGCTGTGTGTTTTGGAGGATGTGGCCTGTCTTGTTCTTCCTCATATCCTCAGGGCCTGGTACATAGTGGGTGCCTTGCAGATGTTTGCTGAAAGAACTATTTGACGATTCCCCGGGGTTGTCGGCTCTTCTCTAGTGCTCAGCAATGGGTTTATTTTGTTTCATTGAAGATGGAATTTTGTATGTGAACCGTTACACCGCCCTCCATTCATTTATACAGTCTGTTTATTCGTTCACCAAATATTTACCGGGCACCTGCCAGGTGGCGGGCACTGTGCTGAAGCAGGGACATGCTGGTCAGGAAGGCAGGCCTGGTCCCCACCGTGGAGCTGAAATGTGCTGGGGAGTAGACATCGGTCCAAGGATTGTGCACACGATGGGGAAATTACAGCTGCCTCCCAGCACTTCCAGGGGAAAGTACTTCCCTGGTGCTGTGGAAGTGCTGGACGGGCCCTCACTGGGCTACTAGGTGGGCCCTGGAGGATGGTGGTGTCCCCAGAGGGGAAGTTGGAGCTAAGATCTGCAAGGGAGCGCTGAAGACACCAGGATTTCTTTCAGCTTTAGAGTACTTTTCTGCGCCCAGGGCTCTTTTTTTTCCATCCCTGTCCCAGCATCCATTTCACAGCCGAGTGCCCACTGTGGGCCACACTGCACTGAGCTTTGGGTGGGGTCCCTGCCTGCCACCTCTTGCTGCTGCTGCCCAGGCCTGCTCAAGCCTGATGCACCCTCTCCTTCCCCAGTGACAGTCACAAACCTGAAGCCCCGACAGACCCCTCGTTCCTGAGTAAGGGTACATGGTGCCAGTAATAGGAATTGCAGACTTTTGGGCCCAAGATCAAGTGCTGCCATTGGCTTTGCTTAGATCAAAAACTTTTAAACAACTAAAAAAATTTGCCGGGCACGGTGTCTTATGCCTGTAATTCCAGCACTTTGGGAGGTGGAGGCGAGAGGATTACCTGAACTCAGGGGTTCGAGACAAACCTGAGCAACATGGTGAGCCCTCATCTATATAACAAATTAAAAAATTCAGCCGGGTGTGGTGGCACATGCCTGTGGTTCCAGCTATTTGGGAGGCTGAGGGGGAAGGATCATCTGAGCCCAGCAGGTTGAGGCTCTGGTGGCCATGAGCGTGCCATTGCATTCCAGCCTAGGTGACAGAGTGAGACTCCAACTCAGAAAAAAAGTTTAAAAAATTAAAGCATTAAAAGATACACAAATGAATGAAAAGAATAAAAGATAAAAGAAGGTAATCTCGTCAGTGCTTCTTTACACTTATTTTATAATCTAGTGTTTCCATGGGTATCATATGAGTAGGGGACATAGTTTGTTCTGTATGTAGGGGCTAGATCTGAGATGAGTGAGAGAGAGCGCCGGTGAAGACCAGAGAAGAGTGCTGTAGACATGGGAAGAGCATATGCAAAGACCCTAGGGAGGCAGAGGTGCTACAGTGAATGGGAGGTGCCCAGGGAGTGGGAGGGGAGGGTGTGGGGTCAGGCCGAGAGGTCATTTGGGGACAGATCACATGGGACCATGGATGCCTTGGGAAGGAGCAGGGATTTTTTCCGAAGACCAGTGGGAAGCCACTGGAGGTGATAAGCTGAGGGTGACATCCTTTTAACAGATCACTGTGGCCACTGTGTGGAGAATGGTGAAATCTCTGGGTCATTCTGGGGGTCTGCTTATGGGTTTTTCTTTTGGTGCTGGCCGTCATGTGTCCTGGGACCACCTGTGATGTGAAGCTGAAGGTGCCATTGTGTCATGGGCACGCCGGGTGGTAAGCTGACTCTGAATTTCTGGACTCCCTCTTCTGTTTCTGGGTCAGGCAGACCTGGCCTTTGAAGCCAGATGGAGCTAGAAGACCTTCAGGGTGGTGTTTAGATTTCTAAGTCACTGTAAATCTCACTGAAGTGACCTATTTTTCTATCTCGCTCTTGTATTTTTTATGAATGGATGATACAAATGTGGCAGGTCATTTGTTTTAATTTCCTTCTGACACCCGGACTCTGAGCTGGGCGGCAGCTATCCCTCCAGCGGCTGGAAGCTCACCTCTGGGCGGTGGGGTGGCCCAGTCCACACCTGGCTCTGTCATGGACGCTGGAGGTAGCTGAGGCAGTGTGTCCTTGCCCCTGTAAGGTACCAAGCCCTGTTAGAACATGGGACCAGAGGTTCAGTGCCTGTACCCGGGGCCGAGGCTGGTTCCAGTCCATCTGTCTGCTTGGCCAGGCAGCCGTGGCAACAGCTGGCTTGGAGGTGAGAACTTGAAGCCTTCCATCAGTTTGGGATGACAGTCTTGCCTGTCTTTTTTTTTTGAGTTGGAGTCTCATTCAGTCACCCAGACTGGAGTGCAGTGGCCGCTCCTGGCCACCGCAGCCTCGACCTGCTGGGCTCTGGCGATCCTTCCGCCTCAGCCTTTCGAGTAGCTGGAATTACAGGCACGCGCTACCACGCCCGGCTGATTTTTGATTTATTGTAGAGATGAGGTCTTGCCAAGTTGCCCAGGCGGGTCTCGAACCCACGGTCTCAGGCAATCCACTCTCCTCAGCCTCCCAAAGTGCGGGATTACAGGCTGAGCCACCGAGCCTGGCTGCCTGTCTTATTGAGGCCCGGTTTGTTAGAGAGAAACTAATTCTTCAAAGGCTAACCAGCCTCACTTTTGCTGGGATGGTGATGGGTCAGAGCTCTGAGGAACGCCTGTCTCCAATGCCCATGAGATCAGATTCGCCCTTTTCCTGGGGTGGCCATTGGTGGTTGGTTGTGTCTGTCCCTATTTTCCTGCCTGTCTCAGCACTCCCTACCTTGCCCTTGAAGTCTGTGGTGTCCTGCCCTCGCCATTTTCCATACTTGGAGCACACCCTCCTCGTGTGCTTCCCTGGCAAAGCCAGGCCCATGTGGTCATCCTGGAAGCCTTCTCTGGCCTCCATACGGATGTCATCCATGCTTCTTCACTGGGGCTCCCAGAGTGCTCAGACATTCCTTTGTTTCCCAAATACATTTTTCTTGTTTCACTCTTGCTCTATAAAGTCGTAGAAGGTCTATGACATAAAGACAAGCCAAAAAGAGAAGAGAAAATGCGGTGGCAATCCAGAGAACCAGAGCAGTCCTCTGACATCATCTGCACAGTCGTGTCTGCAGTCTTGCTCTGCCTTGTGTTCACTTACCTGTGGATTGCGAGCCACTGACCGCACTGTCAAATGCTGTCCAAAGCCTCCTTTTAACTGGCTTTATAGTGTTCCGTTGTGTGGCTGTGCTCAGGTGTGTATTACTGTCCTCTAGGCTAGATAGGATGCTCCATCCCTGAGGCTCCCTAGTCAGGATGCCCCCGTCCCTGTGGGCCCCCAGGGTGCTGTGACCCTGTGCACACCTTGTTGAAGGGCTAGGCCTCAGCTTCTCCCTTTGTTCACAAAGAGCCTGGCATTTGACTGGAGGGCTCACAGGAGGTGCTCGCTGAATGAATGCATTCTCCTTCTTTCTTAAAGACAGAGCCAAGCCTGTCCTCAAGGCCCTCTTCTCCCATTCCAAGTGCCTTCCACCCTCTCCCAGAAAGGGGACCCCACAGTTGCTCTGCTGTCGTGTGACCTCAAAGAGTCCGGGCCAAAGGCAGGGACAACAAAGAAGCTGGAAGGGTTGGGTGAGAGTGGGTGGATAGAGTGGATAGGGTGGCCCCTTGGAGGGCCAGAAGTGAGCCTGGACGGTTCTAGGTTGCCAGGGGACTGCTGCGGGTGGTGGGCAGGAGGGACTTCAGTGGGAGCCGGCGGTCCCTGCAAGCCGGGAAGTTTGCGTGCTTGGTGCTCTGGCAGCCATGATTGAAGGCCTGCAGCAGCTGAGGCAGTGCTGCTGTCTGCAGGCGCCTGGCATGTGTGCTCTGCCCAGCGGTTATGTGGGAATGGAGTTCTGTCCCGTGAATGTGATGAGACACAGACCTCCGTACTCCCTTCAGACCTACGGGAACGTGGGAGCAAGGCCTTTGAGCTGGATTAGACACGGTTACTCCCTACTTCCTCTGTTCTCAGACTCTATGCTGGTTCCTGCCTTCATGGAGTGGTTTTGGGGTGAGGGTATAGAGTGACCAACTGCCCCAATTTGCCTGTGACTGTCTGATGGGCTTCCTGGAATGTAGTATTTTCGGTTCTAAAATTGAGAAAACCCCAGACAAATTGGGACAAGTTGGTCATTCTTGTCAGACAAAAACACAGATTCCCGTTATCCAAGGAGTAAAGGGTCAGGACCCTGCCAGCGGGACTGAGGGACTCGGAGGAGGAGGACACTCAGATCTCAGGTGAGTTCGTTTGGTGGGATCTTTAATGGAGTGTGGCGGAGTGCAGTTGTGATGTCCCAGAAGGGGCAAGGTTCTGGAAGGGATTCTGTCAATGATTTTTCTCCTCTCCCTCTCAGTACTTCATGCCCCCCCCGGCATGGCATAGCTAAGGTGTTGGGACAGAAACCACCCTCTGGGTCCTGGGCTCAGTCACCATCAGCCTCAAGATCCTCTTTGAAGAACAAGGTTTCCCAAAGTCCATGCTGAGGAGGAAGCCTGTCCTTCCTCCCTTGGGACTGATGGATGGAGTATACCTATTGGGGTTGACTTTGACAGCTTCATTCATGGCCTGGGCGTATCATTCTTTCATTTCTTCACTCAACATATGGTTACTGAACATCTATTATGTGCCAGGCACTGTTCTGGGTGCAAACAGGTGATACCTTGAGCACAGGGCCAGGCACATAGAAGCTGGTTGGCAGAAAACTCCGGCCAGCCCAGCGAGTTGGGGCGGCCTAGAAGCCAGCCAACTCTGGAAGCTTCAGGGGTTTCTCACCCAGGGTAGCTGGTGGGAAGGAATCCATTAAGTCAGCAGAGCCTTATCCATCCCTACCTGGCCTCCCCAAGGGCTCACACCAGGGTGGCTCCCCTGCCGTGTCTCTGGAAGACTGTGAGGGGCCTTGGGGGATGGAATCTTGCACCCTTCTGTTGGAGAAGCCATTTGTCCATCGAAATGTAATTTCCTTTCCAAAGGAGGAAAAGGCCACCGGGGTGAGAATGTATTTCTGGTACCCACAAGCCATCTCCAGAGTAAATTTCCTGCAGGAAGGGAAAGTCCTGGGAAAACACAGGGCTAGGCTGGATGTGCACCTGCCCGGGACCCCCTCACCTCTCAGTCTATGTGTTGGTGTGCCTAAAAACAAAAATCAGAAATAATTGTGATTCCTTCATATGCTTTAAAAAGAAAAAAAAAAAGCAGCAAAGGAAAACCCCGAGCTGACAACGTAATAGATAGTACAGTTCAAAGTGAAGAGGTTTAAAGAAAGAGATTTCTGGAGAGTTCTTTGTGTGTTGCAGCAGCCATGACGTGGCTAAGCAGGTCGCCTCCCTCATCCTGGTGCACCTGTGGGGAGGTCCAAGCGGTGCAGGCAGCATGGGGGTGAGGGGGAAAGCCAGCATCGGAATGTGGCATGTGTGCATGCCTGTGCGTGTGTGGTGTGAGTGCGTGTGTTCCTATCAACGCATGCCTTACGTTTATCAAATTACATCTGCTTTTACCTTTAAAATTTTATGAACGTGAGCGTAGGGTGCATTACCCTGCCATGGGGTGTGCGTGTGCGTGCGCACGCGTGCTCATACAGGCAGGCCTGCTGGGCTCCCACTCCTTGAGCACCCACAAGAGACTCCTTTGGAGACGAGGGCCCAGCAGCGTGCGACTGTGGGTGAGCTGGCCTCCCCAGGGCCCGCTGGCCCTTGGCCCACCAGGCCACGAATACATTTCCATCCATTTCTGGTCCCATCACCTAGGCAGCTAATTCCTCTGAGCCCCTCTGCCTTATTAAAGTCACAGATCACTTTCTTGAGCTTAATGCTGTCAAGACCAGCGTGCCCGCGGTTCAGACCCCCTCCCCACCACCCAGCCTCTCCTTGAGAGCCCGGGGTGGAGGTGAGGGTCCCGCCGGCCCCCCGCCCCCTTCTGAGTTTCATCTGCACGATGCCTTGCAGTGATCAGCGAGGTCGCCTCAAGATTCCTTCAGTAAAGCCCTTGGCAGGGATACAAGGGCCGTCACAGCTGTGCTGTTCAAACCAGCTTCCAAAGGCAAGGACTGGGCCGGCCCACTCGAAGTGGCTCCTCGGTGGAGGGGTGCGAGGCTCGCTGCTGATTTGAAGAACACTTCTCCCGTCCCTGGCTGCCTCGGCCTCCCCTGTTATGAAATATGGATGGTACCGGTTCCAGCGTTCGGAGACTCGCTGGCAGCGCCGAGCGTCTCCAAAGGCCCGCCTTGTGCATGCACCTAAACACTTCACTGAGCAATCTGTCAACATGTCAGCAACACATGTTTTGTAAAAAGCTTCCAGTGGGAGTAATGACTCCCACCAGGACTTCCAAAATGCTTTGAATTCAGCAGATTTCTATTGCGGGCATCCCCTGGGGTGCCTTTTACAATGCCTACATTTCAGAAATTTGAGCCACAGACCCCTGGGGGTTTCCTTTCATAATGCCTCAAAATGTAGGGTTATATTGTTGGAAGTCCCCATGGGGTCTTTATTAATACCTGAATTCTGAGGAACTGGAAATTACACAGGGCACTGCAGGGGCCCAGATCCACACCAGGAAGAAGAGAAAAACTCTGTGGGGAGATTTTTTTTCTTCATGCAAGAGTGAAAGAGAAGAATTTGCTAAAGGACAAAATTGAGTGTGTTTGAGCTTCCTTCATTTAATCTGCCTTCCAGAACGCTACAGTAAAATCTGCAACGGGGAAGGGGGGAAATGACTTTTCTATTTTTAAATCTCACTTTGATATTTTAGGGGCCAGAGTATGTTCTCTTTAAACACCCAGTGTCGAGGGCTATTGTTTAAAAATAAATTATTTTTCTTTTTGGTAATTGAAAACACCTCTGCCAGGCCCCTCTCCCGGGTCTCCCCTCTTCCTTGGAGCTGTTAGACTCCTGGAGCGCTCCCGTCTCATTATCATTAACCGTTTGGGGTCGGTGTGAGGTACTGGCCCACTTGCTCCCCTCCCCTCCCTTCCCCCCTCCCCTCCTCTTTCCTCCTCTCTCCTCCCCTCTGCGCATTAAAGATGAGAAAATCAACCTTGGAGATAGTCCAATCTCCTGTGCGAACTGGTTTCAAACCCTCGCTGCCAGTTGGGGCCATCAGAATAGGAACTATCGAGGCTGCCTGCGACGTTTTTTTTTTCCCCCTTGCAAGCTTTTTGCTGCTGAAGTCTTGAAAGAACAGAAGGGGTGCCTTCCTGGTCCCCAGCACACACGTCCGCACGGGGCGCGGGGGGGAGGTGAGGACACGAGCACCTCACACCAGTCTCAGTGTGTGACGTGTCTTCGTCTTCACCATCGGCACACTCACCTTTGGTAGCGATTTTTTAAAAGTTACAAGACTTAAACATGTTAAGCCTTAGGGTTAATTTAAGCTGCCTTTTTTCCTTCTAAATCTGGCACTCACTGGCTTGCTGAAAAGAGGTCTCTTGCTCTCTCTATTTCTATTACAGTCTCATTGACTGGGACAAGAAAATAGCATTGAGAGAGCTTACAGCAGCCAAGGCCAAGAAATTCTAAGTTGCTGATCAAGACCCTCCTCCCTCCTCCCACTTCCCTCTCCCTCCTCCCTCCTCCTGCCTCCTCCCTCCTTTCTGCCAGAGTGACTGGATCACACAGGGGACTCAGGAGCTCACATTTTCCCCCCTCGGTGAGACTCCCAGACGGTGTTCAACCATCTGTGGTCCCGTGGGTCCAGCAGAGGGGGCCCGAGGAGGGGGGTTGGCCCATCAGGAACTGGTTGGGTCAGATACTCACAGAGATCCTGCACACCCACCCTGAGCAGGCTGATTAATTAAGCAATTGCATCATTGATTCAAGGTTTGTGATTTGGTGCCAGGGCGCTGGCTCTGCGTTCCTGAGCTTGGCATCCCTCCCCTGGGCTGTGAGTTGCAGGATCCCTTTCTTTTCTCCAGGCAGATTTTCCTCCTCCATGCCAACCTTGGACGCTCTGCCAGGAAAGGAATTGAACCCCCCCCCCATGTCCCAGCTGCCCCTCCACCTCAGTCAGGAAGCCCCGGCGGCGGCTCCCGGGGTGCCAGGATGGGGCGGGGCTGTGGGCCCTGAGCAGACCCCAGGAGGGGCCTTTTCTCCTCCCAGCAGGCCCTGTGGGCTTCAGCAGGGGCTCGGAGAGGAGAGGGCAAGGAGCCCTGTGGCGCTGATTTGACATTTTTAGCTGAAGACCTTTGTTCAGACCAATTTCCAAGTAGCCTGGGTTGGAGTGTGCTCTGCTTTTTTCTTTTCCTTTTTTTCTTCTTTTTTTGAAACCCTGGGCCTATTTTTTTCTTTTTCTTTCAAAACGATGAAATAGAATCTGACCCTGGGAATCCCATTCTTGCCATCTCCTTCCCCAAGCCACCCTCTTCCGCCTGACCAAGGAGGCCTGAATTTCCCAGCAGCCCCTGGGTCTTAGGCCATCTTTGGCCTTGAAATCCCACCCTGCCTTCTCAAGCCGGCAGCCTGCGGAGGGCTGCAGACTCCCAAGGGAGGCTAATATCTTGGCCCGGGGCCTGGTCATGGAGCTGCTGGGGGGTGGGGGTCACCATTTTCCTGTCCTCCTCCCTCTTTAGAGACTTTGACCATCCACGCTCTGCCTCAGTCTCCTCTCAGAGTCAGTGGTGGGAGAGCCGGGCAGGATGAAAATGCAACCTGCTTCCAGGACATGGGCATTTTCCAGAGGAGGTCCAAATCATAACCAGAGCCTCTTACATGTTCTTTTAACAGGGAGAGCCACCCTATCCCCCCACCCCCCAAACCGAACCCAAAACAAAAACATAAACACAACTAAAAACCAAACAATAGAAATTTCTTCTCCTTGTGAGTCTCAAAGTAAACAATGAAGCTACTACCTTTGGGAAAGGGGAGATTACAAACTTAGATTCTTTAGAAAACCCATACTATTTGCCAAATTAGATGGCAAACCTCCCTCCAGCATTAAAATCCCTGTGATTCCAGAGAAGAAGGGGGTGGAGCCCTTGAGCCCCAGATGTCCAGAGAGGGGAGGCCAGAAAGCAGCCTCAGAGCAGTGATTTATTTTATTTTTTAGACCTATATGTTTTGGCCACATTTATTTATTTATTTCCAAAGGGCTATTTTTGGCGTCTGCCTGGGCTCCTTTGTAGCAAAGCCCCCTTTTCTAGAATTTCCTTTCCTTTATTAGAGTTACAGCTCAGCTTTGTGCGGGCCCCCGGGGGAGCCGGCCAGCCGCTGGCAATTTCTCTCAGACACCCAATTACCCCCTGACGTCAGTGCCGCCTCGCCCAGCTCCCCTGGGTGCCTGCATTTTTTCCTTTGTAACACTAATAGCTGACTAGCTAAGTGCCTGTCGGCTCCTTGGCAGAGGAGTTGATTGTGTTTTCGGCTGGATACTAAATCCAAAAACTATGTAAAAATGTCAATAGGTGAGTGCACATTGATTTTGGTTAGTCACAGTGATATTTGAGCCCCTTTGGGGACTCTGTCTGGGGAAGTATTTTACAAGAAAGATAATATAACAGAAAATTACTGGAGCTCCGTGGGTCTCTGGTGGGTTTCTTAGGGGCCTGCTAAATTGCTGTAGAATCAACAAATGCTTTATTAATCTAAATTTGTGGTTTTGTTCTTTCTTCTCTTCAGAAGGTTGGAGTTTTAATGATGCAGGCAGCTCTGGCGGCCAGGCTGGGCGGCGCGGCCCGCACCTTGGCTGCCGGGCTGGGGTACCCTGGCTGGTAATGAACTCTCAGAGGGTCTGGGAGCAGGGCGGCTGTACTCCCAGCCGGCTTCCTGGGGAATGCGGAGCAGGCGCCGGGCCTGCTGCTTGCCAGGCCGAGGTCTGTGTGAGCAGATAAAGTGAGGGGCTGTGGGCCTGGAACAGCTGTGGCGGGCCAGGCTGACTGGGAGAGGCTGATAAGAGCCCAGAAGGAGCCCGGGCGGGCGATGTGGCAGCGCCAGAAATCTGACGGGGTATCGCGACTGGCAAAGAAAGTTAAACACGGCCGGATCCCGGGGATGGCTGGCAGACCTGCGGAGAAAGATAATGGTAATTGATGGAATCAAAGTCGCAGCACAGCCCTGTGTTTTCTTGGCAATTAATTCCCCACCCCTCCCCAATTTCTAACCCCCTGGCATTCTTGGAGCCCAGGATGCCCCATGCGCAGCCTGCACGCTCAGATAATCAGCACATGCCCTTCTTGCTTTGGTGGTGGGGAGGGGGTTGTGAAGAGATGCAGCCAAGAAAAGATGCAATTAGAGACCTGTTTTTTTTTTTTTTTTTAAAGCATATTGCAAACAAGTCAGAAAAGAAAACCCCACTGAAAAGTTGAGGACGTGTCACTCCGGGAGCTCATCTGATCTTGCTCTGGAAGGGAAGGAGGAAAATCGATGTCTTTGTAAGAGTGCCGGGCCCTGCCTCTCCTGGCTGGGCAGGACCATGTGGAGCCAGGCCAGTCCCTGCACACACACGCACGCCCAAACGATGCCGCAGGGGAGACGGCATGGTGGGACAGCAGTCTGTACCGTATACAGATGTGCCTGCCTCTCCCCCATGCGTCAGCCTGCCCCTCTGCCTTTTGTCCCTTGAAAGGCATCCTTCCTCGACAATGGGCTAACCGGGCCGCTTTGCGTCGCCATGGGCTCACGCCACCTGCCTGCTCCATAGGCTAGGCTTTCAGTCAGCCTTTTGTTGTGTCACCGACAACGTCGCACGCTGGGACACACCTGCTTGCAGAAACACGCGTGAACACACAACTCTGGCACTGGCGCCCACTCCATGCACGGCCAGGCGTGCTGTCTCCTAAGCCAGTCCATTGTGCCTCAGGGAGCCCCTGTGTCGGCTCCAGGATCCTAAGCAAATAAAACACTCCAAAAAATTTCCCTAGAGTCCTTTGAAATTAAAATCAGTGCGCAGTAAAACTGTGTGTCAGTCTGGCCTCCAAATAACTGGAACTTGTATAAGGGAAGCGGTCAGGAGCAGCCTTCTAGGTGGTTCTGCCTGGTGCTGGCATGGATGCCAGTGTACTCCTTGGTAGGTAATTAGTATTTTGTAAGGTGATGTCATAAGCCAGAGGGACTTAAAAAAATCATGTGTCTGTCCCCTCCCGCAGGACTTCTGGGTCTTCTGTCTTGCTGGGTAGGTGACAGAGGGACCCGTGAAGCAGGATTGTGTTCTGACCACTCGTCCTGTCTACCGCACCCCACCTCCCAGTCCGTGGTGAGGGGCTGAACTAAGCCTTGCTGGGAAGCAGGTCCAAGCCTGGGGCATTCTGGAAGGTCAGGAGAGGTGCAGGCCAGCCCCTCTGCAGCCAGCCTCCTCCCCCACGGCTGCCTGCATTCCTGCATCAGCCCTCCGGCGGGCTCCCCCTGAGCTTTGTCTCCTTGACAGGGTGGGAGGAAGAAGGGTTTGGAAAGGGGGCCCCCCTGGTGACTTCTGAGCCATCAAAGCTAGCTCCCCTCCTGAAAGGGCTCTGCAGGCTGGCAGCTGTTTTGGGGCCTGGAGAGGAGACAGGGGGCTGGGCCTTTGTCCCTCGGAGGAGGCCTCCCGGAGGCCCAGGCCCGCATGGCGGGCAGCCACATTAACCTTCCACCCTGGGTGGGGGGGGCTTGCCTGAGGTCAGGCACATAATGAGGCCAGGTCCCTGGCTGTCCCCTGCCAGGGTTCTGGCAACAAAGGCCCAGTCAGGCTGCACAATGAGGGGGAGGCGGCGGGTGGGGGTGGGTAGGTGCCGGCACAGCCCCTGTGGCCCAGGGTTTCCTTCCAGCCCACCCCATGCTGGGCACTTCAAAGGGGCAAGGGAAGAGGCCAGCCAGACCAGGCGGGCTGGGCCTCTTTCTCCCAAAGCCACCGGAGGTAGAAAAACACCTTGAGAACGTGGCTGCTGGAGTCAGGGTTTTGGAATCTGGCGCCGTGGGGAGCCCCTGGCATGGGGTCCTTCTCCGGCAGGCTTGGCTCACTTTCTTTGTTTGGTGCTGGAGCTCAGCGTGGCCCAATTCCTTAAGTCAGAGCCTTCTAGTCTTCAAATCAATAATAATAATAAAACGATCTCCAGCATGAGGACACATGCCACCTGGTTCAGAGAATCTTCCCCACCGCCCAACTCTGTGACTCTCCTAGGCTTAGTGAGGCCAGGCAGGTGTGAGGACCTCTGTCTTTCAGTTGAGAGGGAAGGAGGTTGAGAGGGCACAGTCATGGCTCCTCTCTCCACATCCTGCCTCTGAGTTCTCACCATGACGCTGGAAGTTGGGGCATTGCTTTCCATTTTATAGATGAGTCCACGAGGACTCAAAGCAGATGAATACACTTGCCTGAGATCACATGGCTGGCTTCATAACTTGCAAACTTTGTGACTCTTGTGAATTACCTGGCAATCGCTGGGCCTCTGTTTCCTCATCTATAGAATGGGGATAATAATGGTACCTATCTCATGGTTGTTGGGAGGATGCATTGAAATCATGTGTAAGGGCTGAACGTGTGCTCAGCACACAGCAAGCATTCAATAAATAGTAGCTGTTGTCCTTTTGCTAAGTTGTCCAGTCTGGATTCCAGACTTTCATGGCTCCAGAGCCAGTTCTTTTTGTTACATGAAGAACAAAATACAAATCTGTAAGGTGGCTGAGAGGTCTTTGGTGCAGAGCTGGGGAGTGAAGGCTTGGGGAGGCCGGAACTGGCTCTGGGTCCAGGGTGAGTGGGAGTGGGCATGAGACCCTGAACTTGCCTCTGAGGCCATGCTCCCGTTGTCACCAGGTGCAGGCATGTGTGTAGGATGGGTTCTCTTCCGCCTGGTTGCAGACACTTTTCCTTCTCTCTCTTTTTTTTTTTTTTGAG